>NW_019384438.1:8688-105088 GCF_000671375.1 Centruroides sculpturatus
AAAAAAATAAAATATTTTTTTCTCTTTAAAATACTTCATGATAATGTTGATATAAGTAGCTCCCCTAGCGTATGTAATTGGAACTATATAGATACAAAAGGAAACTGGTCGCCTTTTAACACGGTAGAAGCAAAGATGAACTAAGGTGAGCTATTTTCGATGTAATTTTAAATTTAGATGTTATATCTATGTAAATAATTGGTGTTTTAGGCTAATAATTTCAATCTATAACAACAATTAAATTAATTTCGGGGTATTATACGAGTATTTTGACTGTCAGATACTTAAGCTGATTTTTTACCGGTTTGTAATTCCGAAGTGTCAGCTTTTCAGTTTCGTACATTACGACGATAAGTTTACTTTCTATAATTAAAATTTACAGGAAAATATGTGGATTTTACGAATTTAAAACTTACATAAAACATTACGTCGCATTTAGAAAGAATTCTAATCTGTTAGTCATCCTCTGAAAGTGTCAATCGGCAAATATCGGTAGAAGTTACTTTTAAGTCAATATGAGTATATACTTGTGTGTATCATTTACATAAAAGTAATCTCTACTAATATATGAAGTACTGTACATTTCCCCATTTTATGCTGTAACTGTGTGTTTACATATAATTCTGTAAGAGTTAGTTTGTAAGAGAAGAAAGAGTTACAGATTGTAAAAGAAAAGAGTTTGAAGTTATGAAAAATTCATTTTTAAATAAGTTGTATTCTGTGATCAGAAAATGCCATTTCAAAAAACTTTCAGAACTAAATAAAGTTGGACGTATGTTGAATGGATAGATGTAGCCACAGTTTTGTCAGCATCAATCATATTTTCCTCCATTTGTTGATCTATTTCTAAACAAATGATATTAATTTCTTTATTTTTTTTAACTGTTTAATATCCTTTGCAAGTGATTTGAATTTCACATTCCTTTTTCTTCCTTACTTAACTGGCATTATTTCATATGAAGTGAAAATGCCACAGTGTTGTACTCTGTATCATAATGATTCTGTTTTATAATTATAGTTTGGTTTCTTATATATTTAACTAAAACTGAAATGTATGAATAATAAATTGCAATATATATTTATCATAATAATTCAGTTTCTAATATAAAATATATAGTGTAATTACTGAAATTTTTATTCGAGCATGATATATAGATATTTTTGTTTTTTTGTATTGAAAGAATTGTTATCTATATCATAAAAACTATTGTTGAAATTAATAACTGATAAAGGCAATAAACTTGCAAAAAGAGAGTGCATCAATGTTCTTAAAAATTAGCTGTGAATATAGGTGTATAGTTCTTTATGTGCATATCAGATGAAATTATATATCTACTATATATCATATTATAGTTAAATTTTATATTATATATATATAAAATATAAAATTTTATCTAATAGTAAATAAATATTATATAATGATATATCATATATTTTAATGTGTACAAATATATGTACTCACAAATTTATATTTTTAATCAAAGAGACAATATAGAACATGTGACATCTATGTTTTTTTATCAGGAATGGTGACTCGTATTGAGTCTGCATGCCACATAGCAAGCATAATTATGTTAAAAAAAATGTTTATGCATGCCAAAGTTGTAGATTTCAAATAATGATATCAAAGCCAATAATGATGTTTAAATTAAAGACGTGAAACGAACATGCTTTAATTAGAATAAATGTAAAGAAGGTAATTGAAAAATGATGATGTGATAAACCAAAATTGGGTATGTTATAGACCGGATGACATCTTTCAATGTGTCACAAGTTTGTCACTCCTGCTATATATCATAGTTGTATCTTGAACAAATACTTTTGTTTATCTAATATGATGTCTCAAATTCTTGTGAACAAAAAGATTTTTTAGATTAGGAAAATGACTGCTTTGAAACCAGGAATGTTTATCAATTACAGACCAATGTTGATTCCTGGTAATGACTCATCAAAAATAAGTGTGACTGAGAAAATTCAATAATTCTCTTTTGAAATTAAGATATTGAATCATCCCATCTTTAAAACATATTTAAAACAGGAATTTATAAGAAATTAAAAAGTTTAAATATTTACAGAAATAAAAATATTTATTTTTTTGATTGGCTATCATTTTTGTTCTCTAAAGTTTTTAGATTTGGTATTCTTTTGACTGTTTAGATAAATTTTTCAGAAAAAGAGGAATAGAACTATTAGATATCAGCATTTAAATTGAGAAATTATTGATACAATTTAATTGTGTATTTTAAAGTATTTTTAAAAATTACATTGTACAAAATAATATATGATAACATATACACTACATAAAGTATCTTTCATTTATGAAATATGTCTAAATTTTAATTTTTACTGATAAAACGTTAAATTTCTAATACTTTAACTATATGATTGTAACTAATTTGTTTGAAAAATTGTTGAAAGTTGTATTGTTCATAATTTTATAAAAAATCAATTATGAGTAATACAAAATTATTTTTGTTTGCTAGCATTTTGTTACTCTACAATCTATTTTATATATTATATTTCTGTAATTTTTTAGTTCTTTTCAATTGAAACAAAAAAGAATTACAGAAATCTTTTTTCTTATTAGAAAGTTATTAGAAAGTAGACATTAATATTCCTCTTTATTTTTACAATGGAAAATGTAATTATAAATTACATAAAATGTAATTATAAATTACATTTTATGAATTTTTATATGATGTAAAACTTTTGTACTTTTAAGAAAAAGATTGAAAATAAAAAATATTTTTCTTATAAAAAAAAATCTTACAGTAGATGTAATTTTATACAAACTTTATAGTTTATTATATGAACTAATATGATGTAATATTTAGTGTTAATTAAGTCTTAAAAAATAAAACTATTTAGCATATTATGATTTAAAATGTTTTCAATTGCATCTGTCATAATTTCCTTGTTTGTTTTAATATTACTTTTTGTTTTAATTTACATTGAGGAAGATCAATGCTTTTGTATTTATAGTAGAAATTTTTCTCTGTTATAAATTTAACCTTTTTCTTGTGGAAATTTCTGAAGATACGTTGAATAATAAATTTGAAAACTCAGATTTAATAAGCACAAGTTGGCTAGTGCTTATTGAGGGAATATTTGTTGGTATCTCTCGTAAATACTTGTTCTTTCTATTAAGTGCATACTAATGATTAATATGATGGCATTTAATCAAAAGCAAATAAAATTGCCTTTTAATTAAAACAAGATAAGTCAACATTTATAAATTAGTTTTCAATTATTTAAAATGGGAAATAGCAACTTAAATCACAGATAATAAATATAGCCTATATCTATGTTTCTTTTCTGTTATGATATGTATTTATCAGAATGATAAAATTTAACTTGTTTCAAAATACTGTTTTTTTTTATTAAGACTATTATAAAATATTTATAACATAATTGCTAGATTAAATTTTGGTATTTTATTGTTAATGATTTAATGATAATGCATATCATCATTACAACATCACTTACATAACTTAAAATCTGTTCATAATACCAGTAATGAAATTTACTGGTATTTGTTTCTGTATTATATTAATTAATATTGTAGAAATAATAAATTTTAGTTCTTTTTATATGCTATAATAAATGCAACATAAATTCAAAAATGTTGTATTATATTTCAGTGTTTGTATCCATGGGTCATTAGCCTGTTCATTTTTTCAAGCTAAAATTTGTTAAATTCTAGATTTAATATTTTCAGTGACAAATTTTAAATATAAATAATTCAGATAATAATGATAAATGTGTGTGTAAAGTAAAAAATCTTATTGTAGTTTTATCTTCTAAAAAAAACTTTGGTGCTAATTAAATTAATTTTTAAATTAGTTATACTATAATTTTCTTCAGCAGATAAGATTCATGTGTGTACAGGATGTTTCAAAATTAAAGCAGGAAATCTTAGGAAAAGGTGAATACAAAATGAATATTTAAAGAAACTAAAATAGAGAATTTGTAATAAAATAAGTTAGTCATATAACTACGGTTTAAACTTAAACTGATGCACATATACCAGTATGTTGTATAAAGTTTTTCTCTGTGCACAACAAGAGATTAATACAGTATCTTATAAACGGCCCTTTGATGTTCTAGAACAGTGGTCGCCAACCAGTGGTCTGTGAACCACTGATGTGGAGAAATTTGGATATTGATGAACTCAAGATATGCAAAACATGAAAGAAATGCAAGATGCTTGATTGCTTCTTCTCACTCATTGGGGGTTTTTATTCAAATCTAAAACCAAACATGAAATAACTGTTATCAATAAATTAATGAATAATCAACAATAAATAATGTTGTAAGCGCAATTGTTGCCCTTTGTGGAAAAGAGCCAAGAATCCATAAACTTATTTCAAACTATAATTAAACAAGTGCATTTTATATTAATAAAGTAAAATGGAACTTTTGTGGTCATTATTCTGTAGATGTTTGTATTATTTAAAAAAATTTATGATCTGCAGGATTAAAAATTGTGAGTTTAGTGGTCCATGAGGTCAGAAAGGTTGGTGACCACTGTTCTAGAATGTTCAGAGTCAGACAATTACAATTCAGTATTAATAGATATTGATTCCCATATGAAAAGTAACTGCTGATTCAACACAGCTTCTCTGACAATGTAGGAAAATCTTGCATGTTTATTTAATAATGTTGAGATTTTAACATTGAAGTTAGAATGTTTCTTTCAGTTTCACATTGTATTTTTAATCTTAAGAGAGCCTAATAATGTGTTGACATGATTCATTTGGAGACAGTTTTAGAATATCAAATAAATTTTTAATTATGTTTCTAACTTAAAAGAACAGTTTACTAGAATATATTAAAGTAAATATATTTTAATAGTAGTTTTCTTATCATTTATTATTTATTTAGACTAACTAAATTATTTGAAAATAATTGTTTATGATAATTTTATCTGTCTGCCCACATTTAAGTTGATTTTTTGCATAAGAAAAATTATCAAATGCTTCTTCATAAATACAGTTATTATGTAAGTTAGTTTTTTTTTTTAAAAGTGGCTTGATGAAGTCTATATAATAATCTTTTCTGACTATTTTAGTCTGTAAAGGCTAAACAAAGTAACAGAAGAATCTTGTTGGAAAGAAACTGACTTTACCAATTGGTGTAATTATGAAAAAATGCTAGAAAAAATAATGTATACCATTATCTGTCGGTATTATGTAAAAATAATTTATTTTGCAAGTACTTTCGACAGTACATAATTGTCCTCTTCAGACGGAATCGTTCATAGGGAACAAAACATTTGAATTCAAATATATACTGTCGAAAGTACTTGCAATATATATAATTTTTACATAACATATACTACTGTCTATCAGTGTTATCTTTTTCTATTAATATTTGGCATGTATAGCTGTTTAAAACTATATTACTAACATGAAAAAGCTTTTGTAAACATTAAATAAAATTATTAAAAATAAACTATATAAAAATTTATCTAAAAAATTTACATCAATTTTCAAATGGAATCTATTTAAGTGAAATAAAAGCTGTTTCAAATGATTGAAATATTTTGTGTATTGTTAAAGAAAATAACTAACTGTATTTCAAATATTAATTTCTTATTCAAAAAAAATTAATATTTTGAAAAATATTTATTTAAAGAAAATTTAATGATAGTTACTGCTTAGTGCCCGTAGGATAGAAAGAGATAAAAGTGAAAAATAGAAACTACTGGTAGTAACTATGGATGAAAGCAATTTAAATAGCTTCATTTACATGATTTATGATTTTATTACAGAAATATAAATTATGCATGATTTATTTTATAAGAATTTTATTTTATTATTTCAGTTTCTTAATGAATCATTTAGAAGATAGAATAATACTCCTAAACATTTTGAAATTTCTGTAATAATATGGCAAAATGTCTGTTGGTGGTGAAGCCCTTGTATACAACTGCCATTCTTTGGAACAATCACATCATAATATGACAAATTATTCACAAAGTGAAACATTGAATATTGATAATGTAGTTGATAATATTGATAACGTTGCAATGTTGTATCATGCTCAAACAAAGACATCACCTATAACTTCATGGGTGCCAGGGTCTTCGTGCCAAGCCTTACGCCATGCTGTTTCTACACTTAATCGTCTTGATGATTTCAACTGTGAAAAAATTGATTCTGGTTTTTTCTCTGAAGTATTTAAAGTAAGTGCTTTTTTTATATAATAATTCATTTATAAAATATACTTTTTAACTATCTGTACACCATAGTTGTAAGAATTTTCATTATTCTTTGTGTGGTACTTATAATGATGTATTATGTACTGTACTGTACATTCTATACAGTATTAAGAATAACATAATAATTTTTTCTTATGTAGTAATAAGTGAAAACTATTTTAATAAAGATACAAAAAAATAAATTTTTAGTTTTCTCTTGCCAATGATATCTATCTCAATGTTTCTTGTAAAACTTTAAATATTGAATCACCATGTCATATGACCATCATCCCTATTATTAGCCCACCAATTTGTTGGCAACTGGCTATCTTTTTGTAAAAAAAATATGGATTTGCTATGAGCAAAGTAATTCACATTGTGAAGTGAATGTATTTATGCTTGTTACAAATTTATATAATTTTGATTAGTCATTATGTTTTATCAGTTATGATGTTCTAAATAATAGGATCATTGTATATTGCTAATTGGAACAGTAAATGAATACAGTTATTTTAAAAATATCGTATTTTTTAAAACTATTCAAAATTATTCTAGTTTTCTTTTGAAAAAACTTTAAATATAATGAATTCTTATTAGCATCTACACTATTTAGTGTCAATTATTGGTTAGCATGCCCCAGTGGTTACCACCCCCTAAGAAATCCTGTATTTAGTGTAGGCCTGCACCCAGCAGGGTTTCCCTTAAGCAAAGTTAACTGTTAATCAACTTTTTCTAGTCCAATGTATATATTTAGTGTACTAAACAATATCAGTTAACATCAACATCCCTTTCACTTATCTGTCAAAATTAATATTATTATTGCTTTTATAAAGTTTCAACAAAGTGCAAAAAATTTACCTGGTTTCTTGGTCAAAATTTCAGGATTTTTTTAGGAGGTTTAAGAAGTTAGGAAATTAAAATCCTGGCTACATGTTTAAAATATGGAACTACTGTGTTTTTAAGGTGGCACAATATAAATTAATAAGTATTCTTTTAAATAACAAGCAAAAGATAATTGAAGGTTCTGATGTTTTTTAATGTTTTAAAGTATCTGAAAAGTGATTGACAAAAATTTATTTAAAAATAGAAATTGCAGTCTTACAATAAAATGTCTAGTTTAATTAATTTTTAATATTTTATTTATGCATTTTAGCCTTTTTGAGATCAAAATTATATAATACTTCTTAAATTAAATTATTGATTAATATCAACATATGTGATCTCACAAGTTGATACTAACAAGAATCTATTGTACATACATATTAAGAAATGAAATTTTATTATTGCATTTTAATTTTGCATAAAGTATTAATTTCAATTTAACTTATTATTCTTACAATAAATGAATTTTTTTATAGTGAAACTTAATTATAAAAAAAAATTATAAAGCATATTTCTAAAATCAGTGAAATTCTTAAAAATATATTTTCATATATAAATCATCTGTACTTGGGAACAAATTTCTCAAACGTTTAAACTAAAACAGTTTTGGATTTTGTTTTTTAATGTCAATAAATTTTTTTAATAGCTCCTAAGCTAAACATTTAAACATATTCTAATGTAAATTTAAGCAAAAACAAACCAAAATTTCAGTTTAAGAAAATTAATTCTTCCATTTACTTTATCAATTTATTACCAACTTTCTCCTTACAATTATTTCTAAGTAGTAATAATATTTTTTCAATTTNAGGTATAAAAAGTATATATATACACAAAAAATATTGAAATACAGAATATATAAAAATAACATTCATAATATATTAATATATAAAAAAGATTTCTTTTTAAAAAAAAATTGAGAAAAAATAGTATTTACTTTCTAAGTTATTTACTTATATTTTTAAAAATATAGAATAGTTTGTTTATATTTTATTATTTTATTGAATTTCAAATTATATTTTGTTATTTATTATGATTTATTACTGTACATAAAATGCAATTTTTGAAAGAACTAATATTTTTCAACATTTTTTTCTTATTCAAAAGTAATACACAAATAAAATACATTGCATATTTATAAAAATCATTGTTTTTAGTCAATATTTTATTAACATTTTTTAATGTTAATATCATATTGTCATTTATAAATTCTAGAAAATTATTAAAATATTAAACTTGCATTTCACATTTCTAATTATTTTTTGATGAATGTAGCTAGCTTTCTCATTTGAAATAACTTTTAAAGTCATTGAAATCAATTGAATGAAATTTTTATAAATGTCTAAAGTATTTTTGGATTGTTTTTAAAATTTTTTTTCTGAACATTCTAGAGGCAAAATTTAATATTTTCATTTTAAGTTACGAACGTTATAGAAGTAAGCAGAACAATAATTTATTTGTCAAGTTAAAGATGTGTGTGTGTTTTGTGTTTTAATTTTGTTATATAATAAAAAAAATATATACACAGGAATTAAACAACTGGAAAGAATCCATAAATTTAATTAAGCTTATTATTAAAGTTGGAAATCAAGCATTTAAATTATTTTTTAAGTATATAATTTGAAAATTTTATTATTTATTAATAAGAATTAATTAGATAATCTTGAATAAATACAAAAAAAATTGTTAATAAAAATTTTAAGATCATCTTTCAGTTAAATTAAAAATTCATTTAAACTATATTAATTATGCTTTTCTCTTATTTTATAGTATTACCATAAATATCTTTAAAATGAAATTGTCATAAAACATAATAAATTTATAAAACTATAATTTAAATTAGTTTTACAATTATAATGAATAAAATTAAATTAATAAATAGTTTTTGAATTATTTGTTGTTATTTTTTTCTACTAAATATACTAAATATGTAAAATTATCTATTTCTTAAAGATAAATCTCAATATTTTTTACAAATTTCAATTTTAATACCTCTTCCTGGAGCTGAATAAAATTCTTTCATCTGTTTTTTGATGTTTTTTTTCCTTCTTCTGATTTATGTTTTGAAATCATACTATTGAAGGTTATCATCATCATGAGCAAATGGAAAATTAAAATATTTTATTGATACGTTGAGTATTTTCAAAAGTTCTACTTGAACTGAATGCTTTAATCATTTGTGCTATAATCTCACTTGTTTAAAGTATTAGCAGAAAATGACAATGGTGTATTGTTGTAAAGTTCTGAGATTTATCTGTATTTAATATTAAAGTTTATCATCTTAAAATTTAGTTTACTTTATATGTTAACATTTAGTTTTTATTTTCACACAGAATAATTTTATAAAAAACATTTTTTCTATAATTCATATCATCAAGTGATGATTTATCTATTGATAAGAACCATGTTTATTATTTTAAATAACATTATTTTTAAATTTTATCAAGTTCTATTTATTTAAATGTAATAATAAAGTTAGTAAGAAAAGTGACTAAATTTCAATAAGAAAATGATGTGATATATTTGAAATAGCTATTGATGTATATATTAACTGAAAACTTAAAAAAAAAAGAAAAAAAAATATGTAACTGAACTGCACCTATGAAGATAGGAATAAAAAATACTTAGAGAAAACATGTTTATAATGACAGTATTATCAGCTTTGATCTGTACAGTACATATGTACAACATGCTGTAAGATTTCACAGAAATGTAAATCAAGAATGGGCAATTTTTTTAAATGGTGGGCCAAATAATTTCTGATGTATCTATATCAGAAATTTGGCTTTTATATATACTGTATATATAAAATTTTTAGTTTTTCACAGTTTACAGGATTAATAAAATAGTATAGAATGAAAAAAAATTATCATAAACATCCTTATTATTTATCTTTACTTGGACATATAACTGATTTTATTAAAGAAAAAACTAAATATTATATATACTGTATTTGATGAGAGATTATGGACTGAATTACACATGCTCATGTTCTAGAGTTGGTCCATAGATCAGACATATATATATATATATAAAAGGAATTTAGTTTTGCTGTTAAGATCTGTTTTGAATACTAATGAATTAATCTAATCTTATGATCTAGAATATCTTCAGATTGGTGATGTTATTTATCAAAAATTCAATCTATTTTTAGTATGACTTTAAAAAATTCTTCTGCATAAATTAACTTATAATGAATTGATTTTTATACAGTTTCAGTACAAAATTTATTAGACAGATGTAAGAAGAAAATGATTGAATCAGCAAAAATATGAAATCATCTTTCTAATCAATACAAATCTGAAAAAAAAGTTTATGGTTTTGCTTCTTGAATTTGATTAAATTAAAATGTTTTATAGGTTACTTTGATGCACTAATATATTTATGTGAAACCTTAATTCAGTATTTAAAATATAATAAAAATTGCTTATTAATAAAATTCTGCAGTTTTTAAATTGGCTATTTAATATCAGTTTTAAATTTTATTAAGTTATTTTTGTTTTAATTAGCTCAATTTAAATTTTTTCAAATGAATAAATATATAGTTAATTAATAAAACATACTTTACTTTTATATTTCTGTGTTAAATTATCATCATAATCATGTAAATCTTGTAAATATAAATTTTAAGATTTATTTATTTGTAAAATGATGTAATTTTATTTTATAAAGAAAAGTTATTATATGCTCTCTAAATTAATTAATTTTGTAAACTTCAGAGTATACAAAAAGATTTTGTTACTGACATTGTATAGCTAATGTTTTTTAGTACTTGAGTAAGAGTATTGATTCATGATATGGGTTAATCATGTGATTTTATATAATTTTAAGACAATTTAATAAATAAGGATAAAATATATGATGGTCTAAACTGGTTTTTAAGTTCAATCTAAAAACAAATAAAATATCTGCTATCTTTTAGAATTTACAACATAAATTTTAAAACCAGTCTAAACTGTTATCTTAAAAAAAAAAAAAGAAATAAACTAGCAATATTGAATGTCAATTAAAACATCTTTCCATTTAAAAATTAATTTTTAAATGTTCAATGAACAACTTTTTTATAGAATTTTAGTACATTAAACCTGTTTATGGAATAGTTGTTTTTATCTATAACAGAGTATTCCTAAAGAATTAAGAAAATAATTAAAATTTATATTTTTAATTGATTCTAAAATATTCAAATAATATTGTATTTTATATTTATTATTGTATATAGTTTATATTATATTATATCTGAAAACAAATCAGAATAATTATTATAGAAAAGAAAGAATAAATTATAATCTTAAACTACATAGTTTACAATTTGATCATTCAATTTTGTTCTCAAAAGTATTTTAATTATTGACATGCCAATATAAATGATGAAAAGTTCTATTTTGAAAACAAAGTAAGTATTAGTTCTACTTATTGTTGCCTTTGTTGTATTCTTTCTGATAGCTTATTGTTTTACTTTGACTGATGAAGACTGTAGGTCATCTTTACACTTGATAGATGTGAAAAACTGTAGTTAGAAAAGGACGAATGTTTTGGAAAGCAAAGCCAAAAGTGTAGATGTGTCACATTCAGTAATACAGTACTAATTTTAGCTGTAGAATTGTGAACAAAAGACTTGTTAATTCTATTCTCTATTATATAGCTATTCAAAAACATTAGTCAGGTAGTATGCCTGCATTATGTAAAACTAGTTTGCAGTTCTTTTGAAATTAGCTGATCTGATGATTTTTACAAAAAACATATACTATACCATACTAAAGTATTTTGTGAAATGAATTATTCTAATTGCATTCATGTCAGATATAAATTTTTACTAATCTCTAATTATAATTTCCTATGGATCAGCTGTTCCAGAGTTTTTGTGGGAGCACTTCCTTTCTTAGGAAAAAAATTTTGATGTCACCTCATAAAATATTCTAATTAATAAATATTAATAAATTAATATTTGTGTGGCAAATGTTTTACTCAATTAAATTTAAAAATTGATTATGATTTTACTAACATACATAGGAACGGACATAAGAAGAATGGGAAATAATGATGACAATGAAAACAATTATTATTAGTATAACGAAAATTGCCTCTCCGAATAAAATTATCAACATAAGATGTCGTTAACGACATTGTCACTAGTAGTACTTTAAATAACGATCTCCACTAATAGTCAAATAATCATTATGAATGTTACATCGGAAAAGCTGGCTTGGCACAAGTGTGATATTGCAAATGATAGCAAAATTTTAATATAAACCATGGGTCTCGTTAAATTTTGGAAAGTGTGTACTAGTTCACGTCATTACCTCGCACCCTACACACTAGGAAACTCTGCTATAGATTGACTTTTCAATTAAGACCTTGTGTAACAATTAGTTATGAAATTCCTCCCACGGTACGTTGATAGTAAATACTAGCAAGGACATTGTACAGTACTAATGATCTTTGCTTCGTTTCCTATTATTAATTTCATACAAAATCGTACATTATCGGAAGATATTTAACCCGATGTAAATTTAACTTTAGTATATATTTTAATGCTTTTTCAGAATTCGATTATGCAAATAGGGAAAGAAATAACATGCAATAGTGATTTTGACAAATATGCATTTCCATAGAAAGGTTTCACATCGCTAAGTTTCATAAAGTGTTTTCATTCACCGATAATCATGATACCATATAAAAATGTTATGCAGAATTAGATCGGAAAATTTTAAAATAAATATTTTATCTGACAAAGAAAAAATTTAATACATTTTTTTTCTTAAAGCTATATAAAAATTTAAAGTCGAAGATGATAGAGATGCATTTATTATTATTTTTTAAGTTATATAAGACGGGCATTGTTAAAGGAGTATTGCAAGATAACAAGGACAGTTGTCTGATGCCAACGTACTCCTCGTTATCTCATCATTCTCTTTAATTAAAAATTAAAGTTAGATGACCATTACAATTGTTATTACAATTACGCTGATGATAACATCAGATTATTCCACTTGGATGTCCTGCCGAGATGTTTTCGTTATTTTAATAATAACGTGTTCTTTACTTGCAATTTTTAATTGATTACGAACGACGTTCAGATGGTTTTTACATAAATTTTTAGTAAACAGGCGCACTAAATTACGTTTCCATCTACTGAAAACTGACTTCTAATTTGGTTTCTCTTATAATTTCTGCTAAAGAAATTAAATTAGACGACCAATTTCGGCTTTAAAACTGGTTTCAAGTGTTTAGTTTTCGTTTGACATACTTCAAAGATGCTGTGTAGTAGTTTTACACGGGTTACACGTAATGTATGTTAGGTGCGTATTTTAATTAAAAGGACCAAAATGGATTATGATATTATAGTGAAATTGTGAAAGTCCTATTTATTAAATTAAGCGTCGGCATATGATGTAACCGATAGGCTTTAACTATAAAGGGAAAATAAACACTAAAAGGGGTCAAATACACGGATCATTAAATATATCCAGATGTGATAAAGTAGAACGAACGTGTTTCCCAGTTTTCGAAACTAACTGCAAAACAAAATCTGCTTTAGATTTCCGTCATAGACCTAAAAGTTATGTAGGTATATAGCCCACTTGTGTTATGGCTCGATTCAAAGGAAAAAAAGAAAGGAAAAAAATAGATAATCTTTAATGGGAATTAAAGAATTGTCTGTACGATATGAAAATCTGTCTTAAAATTCAAATATTTATATAATGTGATACAATTTAAGAAGTAATGTAAACTGAGTTTAAATTAAAATTTAATGATCCATTTTGTTTTCAGATTTTCTATTTAGGTTAATTATAGAAATAAATTTAATTTTAGAAAACGTAATATGCACATTTTTATATTATTATGATAACTAATTAAATTTTTAAATTGTTTTTTTTTTAAAGTTAATACTTAATTAGACGACTATTGCTTTAGAGTAAAATGCAATAACCTGAAATAATTATCTGGAATATTTCGAATTTTTAAACTTAATGGATTTTTATTTTTGATATTTTTTTAAATGTAAATCTCTGAAAAAAAATATTTTTTACGACTTCCATTACATGTTTTTAATATTAACACTTAAAAACTGGATAAAAACAGTTTTTTGATGTCATCACTAAAAAAATCCTTACTTAATCGTGTTTTAATGAAGTACAAAAATAAAATTTATCTCGAAATAAATTTGATGCTGTATTAATTATCATCGTCTTTATTTCGGCATTTGAAGTGTTCCTGTATTGTTATACCTGCGAAATTTAGACGTTATATTTGATTTAGCATAGATGCAAGTTAGAAAAATTCGCACCTAGTCATACACCATAAATAATCCTAGTGCGGTTCCGATGCCAGAATCTCGCAACATGCTGCACGCACAATTTATCAAATCTGAAGATGCGTATAAAATATTTAACTATAAATGGAAAACGTATTCATAAAATTAATTGAGGATCAAATTCCTCTTTCTGAAAAATTTTTTCTGATGTTTCGTATCTCTCAACGAAATTATTTTCATCGTGGGTCTTTAGATATAATGTTAGAAAGTACTATAAATGTTGAAATAAATAAGATGTTCAATGTTAATGAGATGTCGTTACACTTTTGGATAACGTCCAGTTCGTGTAACGGTAGGCGTTAAAGTAGGCGGAAAAAAAGGAAGGTTAAAACATTGATAATTTTTATCTGATTTATTAATTCTAACTTAAAAACACAGTATTTTTAAATGGATCCAAAATAGTTTTTGAAAGACCTATATATAATTTTTTTAAAGAAAATGTCATAGAACGTTAAGAACTAGTTTTTCCAGAACGTACCTGGAATATTAGTGTTTCTGTTAAAAAAAAAAACAAACAACATTATATGAACTTGTAGTATTTTCTGCTTGATTAACATAAACTTCGTATATATTTTATTGAAAAATTAATTTAATACCCGTGTTTTCTATGCTCCGAACTTAGTTTTGTGTGGTTTTATCAGTCGAGTGAAATCAAAATTTGATAAGTACTGAAAAATGAAATTTGATAAATACCGAATGAAAGGAATAAGGTTACAGAAAAAAGTTGTAAACACTTTGTACATGTAAACAATATATTATTTTCAGTGAAATTTTAAATTGTTCCAATTCTTTTATATAATTTACTATTATCATACTCAGTCTAATTTTTTTCTTTTTGATTAGACTGGTTTATTTGTAAGCGTAGTAAAGTTATGATTTTCGTATAGTTTTTCAAAATTAATGGATTTTTAAAATACTCTACTCGAATTTCAAGGTAACGCGATTAGGTTAATCGTTTAACAAATGAAATCAGATTAGATTCCTTTATACACTAGATAAGTATTTCAAAGATTAAAGTCTAAAGTGAAAGATGTGAATGAAATTAATTGAACAAATATTAATAAAATCAAATATATAAGAAAATTTACAATGATTGTTTAGCAATACCGAAAATCAAAAATTGCAATTTTCTTATTAGAAGACAAACCTTCAATTCAGGAAAGATCCTCAAAAATATTCAAAAGTTTTCCTGTAATGTACTTGTCTGGAAATTATGTAAAATATAAAAATAGATCGGTCAAGAGTCTATTTAATTTCCTAAAATCAACTGTTTACACGTAAGAAGTAATTAATAATTTTAAAAATATATTTTTATAAGTGTTTACTACCGCGTGCATTTTGGACAATTTATATATATTCAGGAATTTTAAGATTTAATCTTAAATTTTTATTGAACAAAAGTGAAAGATTTTTCTTCGATTTGGTTTATCGTAGCCTACGTGTTAACTTACGCCTACTTAAAAGAATGCGGAAAATTTAGTAAAAATGTATTTTAAAGTTTTAATAATGAATTACTACAGTTTGAATAATGAACTTCGAATTCGCAGCAGTATCATCCGGCAATAGTTACGATCGTGCAGATAAAAAGTAATAATAAATAAATATTTAAGCGTATTAAATCATGAAAAATGAATGATTTTATGATGTAGATGGGCTAATATAATTATAGAATTTAATTCGTTTAATAGATTTTTAATGTAATTTACCAAATTTAAGTTCAAACTAATGATTCACTGTATCAAAATGTATTAAAAATTTTCATCATTTTCTTGCTTTCAGTTATGAATTTGTTCGATTAGTTTTGATCATATAAAAATAATTTGTAAAGTGTCCTAAGAGTAAAATAATCAGATCTTTAAGTTGGTCCAAAAATTAGTTAACCGAGAATATCGAAGAACCGATTGCCGAAACTTTACGTTTTGTAAGTCAATTTTTTAAATCGGAAAACTTGTAGAAATACCTTGTAAATTGTGTATTGAACTTGGAAGATCGTATCTTAAATAATTTTTATAAACTTTGTTATAGTATAAACTACAATAAGTTGTCTTCAGAATGGTTAACTGATTTTTGGGCTATCCTGTATAATACTTTAGTATTGTGGCTTATCTTTTTTAGAAATGTAATTAGATATTTCGAAGTGCGGTATATAATTTCACTCCTGTCTATATTAAAATTGGGGGCGTAGCGATGTAAAGTCGCTGTACAAAATCTGATATAATTAAATTTTTAAAAAATTATTCGTATAAGGACTAATCTAGTGAGAATAATTTATTAGTTTTTTTTAATATAAAAGCTAAATAAAGAAATAAATTATTCTTTACCAGTAAATGATGATGATACACTTTTTTTGATGATGCTACGTCATCTGATTGATTTGTTTTAAATTTTATATATTAAAAAAAACTAATACTTATATTTACAGGCTGTTAACCTTTTAAAATTCTTTTAGATGTTTTATAGGTATAATTAAGATTATTTTTTAAAAAGTTTTTTAAATAAAAAATATGATACGCCTGTTCCGATTTCGTTCCTTAATTCTACGAATTCGCGACTGATTTTTTTTTCTTTTTTTGGACAGTATTTTTTTTCAATTAGTATTTCATTACAGGTGACACACCGAACGACCGGTCAAGTGATGGTATTAAAAATGAATACGTCGTTTAATAATCGTCCTAATATGCTCCGGGAAGTCCAGTTAATGAACAGATTATCTCACGCAAACATACTTAGGTGAGCTATTGATGGCCCTTTTTTTTCCTATGTTTTTATATCGATATGCTCAGAAGACGTGTGACTGAAGATGAAACTAAATTCCCTAAGGAATCAGATTCGGATGAAGAACGAGACTTGCGATAATTGTCAGATGATTGAGTATGATGTTCAAAGTACTGAACAGAATTTAAATTATCTATAAAATAAAATTTGTATTAAGCAAAAAAATATTAAACGGCTGGATAAATTTATAAATATAAAATAAAATTATGTAGTAGTTTAAATATTATTATTTCTGCTTTAAAAAATGCTTTTTTCCCCCTTCTTCTTATAGGTTGATGGGTGTGTGTGTTCATAAAGGGCAGTTACATGCGCTGACTGAAGTGAGTGTTTTTCTTTTTATATTTTCTATATTTTGATTAAAAATGTAGAGTAAAAGATGGCGTATTTAGCTTAGAAATAGAAGGGATAAAATAGGAACAAAATTTGTTTGTTCCTTTTGTCTGTGAGTAAACTTTCCAAAATAAATCGTGAGGGTGTTGGCAAGTTATACGAAAACCGAGAGGTCGTCGCCCTAAATTTTTAGCGAAACGGAAGTGACGAAACACTTTAACTTAGTTTACGTAACTTTCGCTTTCCTTTTTTTCCTCCTTTTGAATTTATCGTAATTAAAATATGCGTGCTGATATGTTCCGAACCGATTTCGTCCACGTATTCTCGGGCGAATCGGTCTGTTAAACTTGGAAGAACTAGAATCTTGTCGGGGGGAAAGATGCTCTTTTTTTTATGTTATAAAAAAAGTAAAAAAAGATTTACGAGGCTTTGTTACACAGGATCGAAGAACTACGAATTTCCTTCTGATCAGTTTGTGAATGTAATCTTGATTGACCGCTATATTTGAAACATCGAAGTAAAAATGATTCAGTCACGCGCTGATTATGTCGATTCGATAAAATGGGTTACCGGGATAAAGCGATAAAGGTGAGACTCGAAATGTGAATGTTATCTTAAGAACATCAGTAGGCGGCATTGAATGGGTAGAATGTACGGTACTTACTCCGCGCGGTTTTTGTATCTTATTTTTAAAAAAGAATTATCGCCATTCTGTGCCCGGTATTATTTTAAAAACTTTCCCAGGGGATTGCTTTAGTTATCTATAAGTAAATTTATTTTTCATACCGCTTCGTAAGTGGAACAAAATGATTTATTTCATGCTTGATTACGGTAGTTGTTTGGAGAACGACGAATCGATGATGTACGGGAAATGAATAAAACGATTGTTTTACTGTCTGTCTGTGTGTAGTTAATGATGACCTTGAAAATACATCACTGTGCCGCCAATTATTAACAGAATATTTTATTTTTTTTTGGCATATTAAATTTATATACAGCATTTACGAGATTTTGCGTAATCCGCAATAAAAATTTTATAATATCGAACCATTTTTTAAAAAGTTGGCTCATATTTCAAAGATATCGATGACTTATGTTAGCAAGTGTTTCTTTTCGTTAGTTATATGTTATAAATGTCCAGTTGTGGTTAAAATTATTACAGTCATACTTTTTTTTATTTCAAGAGTTGTTTTTTTGTAAATGTAACTATAAACTGTTAGATAAAATGTTTTCCTAAATTCTCTAGGATAATTGAAAGAATTTAATGTTTTATCAGCAATAAGATTTTTTAAATCTTCAAATTAATATAGGAATTTAAGTGAAATATTTATTTTTACATTTTGAATTATAAAGATAATTTAGAGTAGTGAAAAATTTATCAGAATTTATACAGAATAGTAATAAAATATTTATAAAATTATAAGACAGAAAATAACTTATTTTAAATAATTTAAAAAACTTTTTAGCACTTTCTCCTTTTTTTACAATATTTTTTTAACTTTTATCTTAGCATTATGTAGTATTCAGAGTTTGAAATTTTCCCTCTTGCTTTTTTAACTTCATAATAATGATTTAATTTGAATTAAAAATATTAAAACTGCTTTAGAATAATTTATCTACTACACAATATGTGAGTGATTAAGTGAGATTTTGAGTAGAATTTAGAATTAGGTTTTGAATAAAGAAATGTCATCTCCTCTTCAAATGATAAATTGCGGAAAAATGAAACTAATATGCAGTTTTCTGTACAGTTTCCTGCACAAAAATGTGTTTTCTTCTTCTTGTGTCGATTCTGGCCATCTTTGGACCACATACAAACAACTAATTATGACTTACTTTTCCTTCTTCCCTTCCCTTTGTTCTTCTTTTCTTCCCAATACCTCTTCATTCTTTCACTCTGCTGTTGTCTTTGCTCCTGAGTGAAGATTCTTCCATGTCTGTTAATATCTGTTTTATTTGTACATTTTGCATAATTTTTTAGGTTTCAGACAATTGCCAACTACTTGGTACTAGTAGATTGGATTATTCATTACTGAGTATAATGAATAATCCAATCTACTAATGAATGATGGGGAAATTGATATTGTTATCAACTTTTTATTAATCCAGATACTGGAAATTGTAAAAAGATGATAAAAAAATCTGGTGCAAATCTATAAAGTTGTTTTATTTTTTGAGATGGCCTGTTATATCTGTAATAAATTTTTTGCATACTTTTGTAAATTATTTTAATCCAAATCTTTATCTTTTGCTTTAAGTCCTTTGAAAATGAACATCCACATTTGCTTTGTAATTTTTTTATTCTATAAATCTGTGCATTTTTTTTTTTTTTGGAAACTATTAGAATTAAAATCCTATTATGAAATTAATTTCATAATTTAAAACTTTTCTCTATATCAAAATCTTATTAGTGTCAATAAGATAATGTGATTTACAGTTCGTGCCTACAATGATAAATTCAAACTAACTTGTTTTGTATAAAAACAACAGTTAAAATCACATTTTAGAAATTTATCATACAGAATTATAGCTTTTAAGAATATTTTTAAAAACTAATGAATTTAAAATATGAAGCCCTCAGGGACATATAGTGCTAATCTTCAGAAGCACATTTCTGAAGTAATTGAGTTTGAATGTTTGAAAAAAATCTTAAAACTATATGAATAGGTTGTATTAACATTTTTGATCTCTGAACTTGACATATAGATGTGACAGTCATTTTATGTTCTAAACATAAAAGACTACAATTGTCTGATAAAAAATCCTACGAAAAAGATTATATGGATCAAGATATTGTGGAATAGCATTGTATGTCTGCAAGAATTTTTGTAATTCTCATAGCATTGTTTATTGAAAATCAAAAAATATCATCTAGAAAAGACTTTATTTCCACTTAATATTTTTGTTTACATTTTATTTTTCTCAGTGTTTTTCATCACTGTTTTCCACATCAACAACAATGTTATCTGCATTGATCTGGTAATAGAAAGCTTATGTTTCAGAAACTCATCTCATCAGGGACGTATCATTTGCATTATTTTTTGCAATCAGCAATGTCCCAGTATACTTTTTCTTATTATATTTAAATTACTCTATATATTTACAATTTTTGATTTTAAATAATGATAATTTGTTTCCAAAATAATTTTTATCTTCTGAACAGATGCTAATCACCTGTCACTTAGTTAGCTCAGTTTCACTCTGTCCTATCTTGCTTTCTTTCACCTTCCACCTCAACCCTTCCTAAAACTTTTATTCTTTCCTATTCATGTTTCTTCGGCTATACCAAAGAGTGTGGCCAATAAACAATTCTAGTGTCTGTCACTTAGTTAAGTCACAGTTGTGTATCAATAGGTGTGTTTAGTGTCTTTATATACCTTTAGTCACGGCTGTGAAATGTAATTAATGTAAAAGATTAGGTACAGGTATTAATGAAAGTGTCAGTTATTTTTGTCTCTTTTATTAATGCTTAGTCTGAAATTATAATTTTAATGTAAAGGTATAAATTGTACCATTTATTATCTTATTATTGTTTTTCAGTCTTTATTATATAAATAATTTAGATTCTGGTAAATAACTATCAAAATAATTTATTTTATTCTATTATCATTGAAAATAAAATCAAAATAGTTTATATCTCTCCAAACTTGACAGTTCCAGGGAATCTGTGAATCTTCTGGATATAATTGAAAGTGAAAAAATATATAAACTGATTATAAAAATAAATGCAACATTTTCAATAATGAATTTGCAGATTAGTTTTTTCAACCCAAATCAATTTATTTTATACAGTGTGCTAAATTTCAATGGTTAGTTGAGTCATCTCTCTGCCTAATCACTTCAGCATCTAGGCCAGGCATGGCCAACATACAGCCCGTCTAATGAATTTACGTGGCCTGCGATCAATCTTTCAATATTAGCTACTGAAGTCCGAATAGGTTGATGAAAAATTCTGACACCTTAAAAAAAAAGTCAACAACTCACTGTGCATTTAGAGTTAACCCTCCATTACAGATCTCTTAAGTACAGCATAGAATGTCGATAAAGCATGATAATGTGAAAAAAGTATTTGTAATCTCTATCTACAATTTAGTCTCTACAGGGTGATACCACAATGAGATCTCGCACCACCTCAAAATCTTCCTGGGAAAGCCTCTGGTTCGGCCCATGGAAAAAGTTTTCTTTCCAATTCGGCCCAGGGGCAAAAACTGTTGGCCACCCCTGGTCTAGGCATTAAATCTACTAGTCACTGAATTTGATATGGAGGAATTTGGTCTCGTTTTTTCAGCAACAGTGCTGTTGATTTTCATTTATTGACTTCACTTTAGATATCTTTATAAGTTTTTGATCAGATTAAGATCTAGACCAGTGTTTCTCAATGGGGGCGCTATCACCCCCATATAGGTGTTTTTCCATGTTGAGAGGGAGATTAGTAACAATTTATATTTTGGGGAACAAAAAACAATTTTTTGGGCGATATAGTAAAACATTATATTAAGAATAATTAGATATTTTATTTGTTATATCGTACAATAATTAAACAAATAACATTATACTAGTCACTAGTCTATTCAATGCAGTACGAATTTGGCATTAGCCTTGGCCCTCGGCATTGGAATTTTGAAGTGAAGGGGGCGATACTACATAACGGTTTTATTGAAGGGGTCGATGATTCATTACAGGTTGAGAAACACTGATCTAGACTATACACAGGCTAAGGCAAAAAAATCAATACAATTTTGGTTATTTTCATCATATGTGGCTTTGCGTTATCTTGTTGGAAAATGACTTTCTTCCTATGGAACAATTTGGTTCTGAATTGAGGAAAATTCTGTTTCAATATTTCAATGTAGTCTTTTATGTTGATGTTTGGTGTAGAAATGTAATTAGCAAACTCGTTTGTAGAAAAGCAACTCACGGTTAGCCCATTTATTGTACTACATGGTGGTGGTGGTAGTAGTAGTAGTTTGGGAAGCTATCTTTAAACTGCATTTGTATCACTTTCCAATCATACAATATACTAGGTAGAATTCATTTGACCACAGTAAGTTTTCCCAGTCTTTCATCAACTGTTTCTGTACACTTCTATCTCAGGCCAATCCTTGCTGCTTGCTGACCTTTGTTTATTGTGGTTTTTCTTATGGCACAGTAGAAGATATATCTTGCTCTTTTAATGCAGTAGTGCCCAAACTTTATAATTGGCAGGCAAATTGTGCATAAGTTATAGTTAGGTGGACCACAAAATTTTGTATTTCATATATACCTAATATATAAACCTATTTCTATTATTTACAAGTGATGTGTCAAATGTTTGTGGGCCAGATTTGGCCTGGAGGCTGTAGTTTGGACACCACTGTTTTAATGTATTGTCATATCACAAATGCTGATACATATTTGTTCTCTATTTCTCTGGTTTTGCTGTTTCCTTTTACATGTACTTCTGTATGTTTGTCATCTACAACCTTAATGATTACTTTCATTTACAGTGGTGGAATTACAATGGTGCAAACTGGTTTGGGCACCATTGTAATTCCTGAATTCCAGGGGGAACATGTCAAGCAAAAAGCCTACACTCATGATCAAAACAATTGTTTTGTCAGGTGATTTTTTTCTTTCAGTTATGGGCTAAAGACTTTCTTGGGGATGCAAATTCTGTTCTTTGTGGTGGGTGTGAGATTGGAAGAATGGAGATCCGTATTAGAACACTTTCTCTCTATTCTAATTCACATTTTATTAAAAAGATATAGGCATCATCTAGACAAAATATGAGTATTATTGTCATCAGCTATTTTTTTTCCCCAACCTACATATCAAATTTTGTCGAGTTCCGTCCATTTGTTCAAGATACCGATTTTTATTAATATTTTTCATTTCACTTAGAAAAGAAGAATTTTTCTTTCTGTCAAAAAGTTATGTTTTGTGAAATGTTTGCTAGGGGTGTGCTTGTTATGTATGTCATTTTAATTTTTTTATTAAAAATTTAAATTTTTAAATAACACAATATTGAACTTTGTATATTCTAAAATCCTACAATCCGTTGTTACAATAAGAAATAATTTTGCATACTGTCAAACAGACTATTTTTTTATATTTGTTATTGTAATTATTGTTCATTGCTTTCTTTACTCTCAGTTTACATATTTCAGTCCTGAATACTATCCAATATATTTTTTCATGAAAATTCATAGTAGTCTTGAAATTAGTCATTTTAGCAGGTATGAATTATTAATATTTTGATTTTGTCTTTGTAATTAAAAAAAATACTTTTTTCTTCTTTCATCAAAACCATTAAAATTTTACAGATATGGTTGATAATTAAGAAAATATTTTTTTATATAATACAGTATTAAACTTTTGTTCAGTGGTTTTAAAAAGTTTTTGATTGAAGTTTATATTTGTAAAATTGGTTTTTGTAGTAATTGAAAATAATTTGTTAGAAAATATGCTCAATTAAAAAACTATATAGATTAATTTAATGTAAATATTTAATAATTTCATAATGTACAATTTTCTTTGCTGTATTTTTTTGACATCATTGTATTATAATATGGACTTTTTAAAGAGTACTTGTAGGTATTCAAGTATTCAGTTATCTTGAATATAATTGTATACCTGTTACCTAAGTTTATCTAGATCCCAAATACTCAGATAAATAAGTATCCAAGAGTTAGAATTCAATGTTTAGTCCATAATAGTCATTCATTCTAGATTTACTTATTATATGCTGTATATCTGATAACTGATTGGATAGTTTTAGTAATGTTTTACTCGTCAACTGAGATTATACATGTTCTATTAACATGTTACTAATGAGAAAATAAACACTGAAATACATCCTGGAAGGAAGGATTACTACATAATTTTTATAATAAAACTTTTTCTCAGAAACTTTAAACAGGAAACTGTATACACAGTTAATTTAAAAACTGATTTCTATTTATAGAATTCTCTAATAATTTAATTAATAGTATTTTACTATAACTATAAATATTTTTAATCACATATTGGAATAATAAACTTATCTACACATGTATGTGTATCTGATGCATGCAGTATCATCAGCTGGAAACTTTTCAAATTCATTCTAGTCCAGAAAAATAATTCAGTATTTGTCAGTAAAGAAATGTTTTTGGAAAATGAAATATAAAAGGTACACAGATAATTTTCAATTTTAAACTTCAGTATTGTATATCTGAAGATAGCAAATGATATTTGTATGTATAAAAATTGTTGTTTTATCATTTTTTGAATAAAAAGAAAAAATTAATCTCAATATACTAATTTGTGTACATTATGAAGATCCAGGGCTGGCCCGTTCTTATAGGTGAACTAGGTGATGGCCTAGGGTGCTTGAATTCGGGGGGGGCGGCATAGTGAAAGTACATGCATAAATTACAATAAATAATGAAAAAATAAATGTTTTTTGATCACAATTCTTCCTTACAGTGTTGACCCCCTGAGTCGCCATTTTGAAAGTAGCGTCATAGTCTCATGATCGTGATATTGTATGCTGCATATTGAATAAAAATTAGATACTCTTGGGGTGATGTCAAAGTCATTTGCCTAGGGCACTGAGTTTGCTTGGGCCAGCAGTGTTAAGATCTGTATTCACAATCGAGGAAGGATCAAGTGTTAGAGTTAGAAATTAACCAATAAACATCCATGAAAAGTAAAGCAAATGGTAGTTTGTTAATTTCTAACTCCAACTCTTGATCCTTGGTTGTGAATCTAGATATAATTAGTTAAATAATGGATTGAAACCTAATAGAATCGTAAAATTTATGTATATTTACATTCTTGACATTCAGCTCTGAAAATGATTTTATCAATGATAAATTAGAATAAATATGTTCAAATTTTTATAATGATAGAACTGTTTTCTTTTTTAAATATCTCTCTTCATTTTCATTCACAGTTTTCTTGATACTGTCATCAGAATTTTTGCTCTCTTAATTTACTATGCAACAAAATCCTTTTATTTTGTTAATTATTTTTGATTTACAACTTCATTTGATATTAACAATATTATTTTTGGAATAAAGTTTAGCTTTATAAATTACTGTGTATATATGACAAACTGTTGATTGTAGATGCTGCTGTTCTAATAATTCTTATAAGAAATATGTTATGTGGACTAAAAAGAAGACAAATACAATTGTTTCATTATGTAGCTTGAATTATGCTAGCAGATAAGTTGGCACTATTATATCTGTTTTGTCATTAGTATTACTGATTCTTCTTGCCAAAAATAAGTTCCTAGTTAGAATCTTAATTTGTCTGCATTTATCTTCCAAATAGTAAAAAAAAAGTAATTCTAAATTCAAAACATATTATTGCTCATCTAATTTGCTTATATATTTATATTTCTAATCACAGCTAAATAGTTTTTGTGAAATTTCCATGAACCCTTTTTTTATATTAAACCATGGAAAATTAAATAAATAAAAGAATTAATAATTCAGTATTACAATAATATGGAGAATATATTCATTGGATTAAACAATTATAAATTTTTATTGTACAATTAGATCATTATTTATTAGTTTCTAAATTATTGAAGGTTTTTCTTTATTTCAGTACATCAATGGTGGCAGCTTAGAACAACTATTGTTAAATAAACAAGAAGAATTGCCATGGTCCGTGCGTATCAGATTAGCTTTGGACATTGCCAGAGGATTATGTTATTTACATTCTCGAGGAGTATTTCATCGTGATCTTACTTCTAAGGTATTGCATTATTCAATTTGAACATTTATTTAGTATAAAAAATATTTAATCTGTATTAAATAATTTATTTTAGATTATAAAGAATTTGATATTTATTAATTAGTATCTATTCATGACCCTAATCATTTAATTTTTATCATGTCAAAAAATATATTTAATTAGTGATTTTCTAAAAACAGAATTATATCTCATGAGCTTTGAAACTACAAAAAAGATTAATGTGGAATGCATAAAATACTATTGGATGGTAAACTGTGGTTGCTATTTGAATGTACAGTATATGTATTTTAAAACATTTAAAACTATACAAATTAAATGAAATTGCAAAAATATTTAATAATTTCTATAGTTGGATCAATAAGTCCTTTTAGTCTCCAAGATGTACAGAAGTAGCACTAACAAAAAATTTAATTTAAATAGCTAATAATATGAAGAAATTATTACACAATGGATGTTGGATTTGCACACACAGATATAGTAATATTGTTTTAAAATTTGTCTCAGTTGAAAAATGGAGATGCAGATAGAATATTAGTGTCATAAAATTTTTGGTGCTGTTGAAAACAGACAAAGCAGAAATTCACAAAAAGCTACAGCAGATATATGAAGAAAATGTCCATCTACCTGCTGCGCAGTAGATGGACATTTTCCCTGCATAACAGGACCCTGCATAACAGCATGGGTCCTTTAACCCATGCTGTTATGCAGGAAATGGAAATTTGGTAGCTCTGCTCCTGCTTTGTTCCAAAGTTTTTCACCATGAAAATATATGAACATAATTTTCACTGTTGCTCCACCAAACTTCAATTGCTTGACAAATATTGCTATGAATTCAACAAAAACATTAGTACATCAGTATTGAAGACTTAACTGTTGAATTTATATGTTTCCAAAAGTAAGTGTACCTCTTCAGAGTGGAGATTTCCAGATGAACCCAATCTCAAAACTCCAAAGTGGAATGTGTCACAAGTAAGTATCCATGATCATTCTGAGACCACACAGAGTCATCAAGATTGATTTCCTTGACAAAAGTAACACAATGAACAGGAACTATTACTTTGAACTGGCAAGTGAGGTCTGCAAATTACATAAAAAATCAGAGAGGTGCTCCCTTTATTTTCCTTTACAACAATGCATCTGTCCACACCAGCCATGTCACAAATGCAAAAGTTGAACATTGAAAATTTCAAGAACTCTCACATCTAAACAGTCTTAATCTCACTCCTAGTGACTTTTCTCTGTTCTAAGAGTTGAAGAAACACCTGGCTGCATGACACTTTTCATCATTTGATGAACTGAAGGAAGAAGTGATCAAATTTCTGAGCATTATTCCTCCAACATTCTTCAAAAAGATGTTTGAAGATGATGTCTGCCACTGGAGAAAGTCTGTAGAGCAGGGATGGCCAACACATAGACTTGGCCAACATGTAAACCTTTGCGGTCAACCGCAAAGGTTTTGAAAGTAGTCTATGAAGCTAAAGTTGAACAATTTGCTTTCACTTAAATTAATGTTTAAAAATCTTAATTCGATAATTTATTCTTACAATAATAGACTGTCTGTGCACCTATACTGTTTGTATTTATCCCGATGAACAATGCAAATGAATGTTAACGCATGCACATATAAAAATCCTAAAATTGTTTGCCCATATTCATAGTTGCCTGCAGACTATATTTTACCAAAAAAGTAGCCCCTAAGGGATAAAAGTTTGGCCACACCTGCTGTAGAGCAAAGTGGTCTTAACATTTTACAGCTCTTTTGGATGGAATAATTCAAGAAATAACAGAATTTATTAAAAATATAAATGTTTTTTGGCATTATTTGACTCCAGTTTTTGATAAAACTGAAAATGAACAGGGTTAAAGACAGAAGAGAACTAATTCAAATCTCTAAACTTATTATGATATGTTAATGTGTTTGTATACAAACATCAGGAGTAATTGTTTCACTTAACATGACTATAAAATTATTAAAATGTAGAAGAAATTATAAGAAAAATTAAATATATTCTCTGTTTTAATGATTTAACAATTTATTTTCAACTTCCTTAACAGAATAAAGCCATTTGCTGATATTGCAACTTTATAATAATACTTATTAAATTTTATTAATAATATATGATTATTTTATCATGTTTTAAATATATGAAATTTATATTAAAAGTTTCATTTTTTAAAAAATCATTGTTAAAACAAATAATTTTTGCAGAATGTCTTAATTAAAAAAGAAGGCTTAGAGATGATAGCAGTTGTAGGTGATTTTGGTTTAGCAGAAAAAATTCCTGATCCAAGGTAAATGTTACTTTAAAATATTGAAGATTAAATAGTAATTCAAATTTTTAATTTGTACAAAAAAACTAAAAGATCAAACTATTATTTATCAAACAAATTACTTTTGGGATTATATGAAATAAAATTAATTTTCAGAATTAAAGAGAAGATGCATTAATAAATGAAGAAACATTATTACACTAGATATATTTTACAATTTATATTACATCTTTTCTATTGAGGTCTTGATGAACAGTGTAGATCATAATATTATCCATTGCTTTTGTTACATAGTGAGAAGAGGAAATTGATTACAATATATAACAAGAAAATATTAATTTCAATCATAAAACTCATTAGATAAAAATTAAAATATAAAACTCAACAGATTACTGTTTTGGAATTTACAGTGTTATGTGAGATTTCTTTAAAATGATTGTTGTTTAACTTTTAATGCACACAATTAATAATTTTTAATATTTTTTTTATTAACCAAAAAAATAAAAAAAAGCTGAATACATTTATTATTCTGAGAATTATTTTAATGTAAAATTATCATTTACATAAATGTGTGTATTAAACATTTTAACTTTTTTTCATTAATACAATGTTTTATATGAATTTTTATAAACAAATATTAACAATAAATCATATAAAACATATCATGAAATATATTTTACATTTCAAGATATGTTTAATTAAAACTTAAGATGATTTATAATTAAATGAAGTTAAAAGTGTTTTGTTTTTCTCTGTTTTTTCCAAATTGATTTTTAAATTTTGTTTTTCTTTCCATAGAGAAATAAGTTATTTTTGAAAAATATATAATTTTAGAAACTGTTGCCAACATCCTCTTTGCTTTTCTTAAAATAAATTTAACCAAGCACTATTAATAATTATTTTAAACAAGTTTTATTTTGTATAAGTAGGTTGATGAATATTATGAATCATCATACAGAAAATAACAGTGGAATTTGTTCAGTCTGTGGGTTTCCATATCATGTGTTGCATAAGTGCCAATAATACTATGAATTTCAGTAATGATATTCTGAAATTAGCACTAAGTTAGAAATTATCATTTGCATTTATCAATTTTAAAAATATGCAGTATTAATTTCCAATTTATTATTCAATCTAAAAAATTAGGATTAGGATTTTACTTTAATGATGATTTCTTATGAATCTATAGTATAGAACATTTCTTTAAATTAATATTATTTAAATAAATAGCTTTATTTCAGGATTTAAAATTTGTTGAAATAAAAATGCTTATCAATTTATCAATTTTATCAAACATTATCAATTTAAATAAGAAAATAGTCAAATTTTGTTAATGGAACTAAATTTAGTTGGATATTTGAAGTAAATGACTTCAGTTATATTAAACATAAGATCAATAAGTGATAATTAACATCTTAAATATTATTATTTTTTAACCAGAAATATAATTTGGAAAGTGATCGGGTTTAAAGTTTTGTAATAGTCAGATTTAAAATTGACTATTAAATTCTATAAGAGTTATTTTTATTGTTAGGTTAAGAAGCTATTAATCATTTAATCTTTACACTTATATATAATTTATTTTATGATATGAAGCATTTATTATTATTAATTTTAAATGGTGTATAACTAGAAATGTAATATTGTTGTAATATTCATTATCAAAGCTATAATAGTAACATTTGCTGTATATTTTCAATGAATGCATTCACTTCCTCCATTAAGAAGAAAATGCTAATGATTATTTTTATTTTAAACTTGGCATTATCTCAAAGATCAGGAATATAAATTTACAATCAGTACAGTCATAAGGCTTGTTTCAAACAATATTTTACATAATTGTAATGCAATGATTTTTAAAATGATATAATCTTTCATTATAATTAATCTCAATAAACTAATTTATTTTAAAAATAATGACTGTTAAGATTAATGTTACATTTTTATTGGAAATGGTATGAAAAACTGATCACTGTCAAATTTTTCATGTTGTATATGCATATGTAATATGAAAAATTTGGTATTTATGTTAAAACTTTTTGAAATAATAAGTGCTGCTGAAATCAGATATTATAAAACATTCACTTTTGTAATTTGTAAAAAGTAATTTATAATGTAAAATATGACACTTATATTGACAATGAACAATCAATAAATGTCTATATTCAGTATTAACATAATATAAAAGCATTTAAATGAATAACGTGTACATATTTATTTCAACATTTATAAATGTTGCTTATTTTGTGAAATAGGCAAAAATTTGCAGAATTTGTGAAATGGCAGTTGATGTGCCAATTTCACAAATTTGACGATATTTTTACCAAGTTTACAAAGTAGGCAATTACTCCAAGTGACACTATTACAGCATTGTAGTAAATCTGTGAACTTGTGTATTTTGGAGAGCCTTTCATTTTGTTTCATTTTCATTTACTGTTATTTTGGCAATTCTAATTTTGAAGTTTTGCTATAAGTATATGCTTCAGTCTTAATCATATAATTAACATTGATGTAATGCTTAACTAATGTAAAATTGTTTAAATTGTAACAAACATCCAACTCAGTATTGAATCTTAAGTTGTCTTTGTTCTAGAATATTTCATTAATTTAAGAAAATTATACCATCATAATTAATTATGCAATTGATAAGTTAATTGTTTATTATTTACACAATATTTAATATCAAAATTAAAAAGTGATAAAATAATCATTGACTAAAAACTATTTATATTGTAATTCTACTTTCTGTCATTTTTCTTCTGAAACCATAACTAAATGAGACATCATTTCCATTCTTATATGTTTGATTTAAAATTTTAAAACCCTAGAATATATAAATCTATTTTATATAAACATTAGGAAATATCAAGTAATCTTTAAGTTAGAAGCCAATTTTCTAGGTTGATTCAATGAGAAAAACAAGTATCTCTATCTAATCGAAAATATAAAATGTGATTTCACAAAATAGGCTAATTTTGAATTGCCTATTTTGTGAATTCAAAAAAATCTATGTAATTTGCAAAATTAGAAGTTAATATGCCAATTTCACAAATTTTGAAAATTTTTTCTCCTGTTTCACAAAATAAGCAACAGTTGTGGATTCATATATTAATGTTTAAACTGAAGTGATCAATATATTGAAGTGTTTGAATTAGTTTAAATTATGAATTATTTTAAAGTATTTTATAATACAGTAATTACTAAATATAAATTACATTTATATTACAATATAAAATTATTGAATTTATTAATACCTAATAATAAAATTATTAATTTTTTGTAAAAAGCAACTTATATTTATTTATTGTAATAATAATAATATAATTTATATTAAGAGAGAGAAGTCAAAGGCTTCCGATAGTTGGTTCACCTTATTGGATGGCACCAGAGTGTTTACGTGGAGAATGGTATGATGAGAGAGTAAGTATCATATGACTATCTAACTAATTTTTTTTTTTTTACTTTTTGTTTAAAAAAATTATTGACTAATCTGTCATAAATAATTTTATTTAAATTAAATAATTAGCTTCTATCAAATTAATTTGAAAGTACTCTTTCTTTCATCATGAACTTATTACACACTTCAATAAGAATATATTCATAGCTGTTAAATCGACTATACTGAACAACAGTTCTGCTATTTTTATATAAGTTTCAAATAAATAAATTTCAATTTTTTTTAAATTTTTATAAGAAAATTAGCATATTATTCATATATTTAAGTTCATCAAGAATGGATGATGATTTCTGAATTTTAATATTGTGTTGTTAATAGCTTGCTTACTTAGTTTAATTATGAATTAAATTTTTTTTGTAAACAATATAAAAAGTTTCAAATAAGAATTTAAATTACAGTTTTGAAACTGTTTTTGTGATCTAAAGTAGTAGTAAAAAATTGTTTAATAATTGAATATGAATCAAAACTTCTAAACACAGTTACTTTTTAATAAAATAATAATAATAATTTTTTTCATTTAAAATGTGTGAATTTGTTATGGAATTATTATCGTTAAATAAATATTTTTAAAAATATTGATTTACTTTCACATAAATTAAATATATCAAATTAATAGATAGATTGATTTTTCATTAAAAAAATACAAAAATTTCTACATTTTTTATAGATGTTTAAATTTCCATTTATACTAAATAAAATGTAACTTAAATACGAATAATTTGTTTTAAACAATTTAAAACAATAAAGTTTCCTTCCTTTTTATTTTCCAGGCAGATATTTTTTCATACGGAATTATTTTGTGTGAAATAATAGCTAGGATAGAAGCTGATCCAGATATACTTCCACGTACAGAGGTAAAATTAGTTATAAATATAACAGATTTCATGTTTAATTGATGCTAAATTCATATCTAAATCATTTTAAATTTATATTACAGAATTTTGGAGTAGATTATGTTGCCTTCAGTGAAATGTGTCCAGATTGCCCTCCTAATTTTCTTACATTAGCATTTAGTTGTTGCAGAGTAAGATATAAATGTTTGATTCTTTTTATATAGTATAATGAATATTTATAATAAAAGATAGATATAATGAACAATAATACAGATATTTTCAAGATTTTTGGTCTTTTAGATCTGTGTGGCTTAAAAGACTAAAACATAGATCTGATTCATTAGTTAGCCAATGTAATAATGCTATACACTTGTCAGTAGATGTAACTTAATAAAATAAATATATAAGTATTATTAAAAATAGTAAATATGAAATTCTTTTATTTACATCATTTTACAATAAAAACAAACAAAATAGTGTTCTTTTTAATTTTAAATGCACTTTTAAGATTAAACAGTTTTTGTTTATTAATACAAGTAAAAGCATATACATATGATTGTTTGAAGTTTAAAACATGGTATCTGTCAAAATTTGGAGATTCAGTTTACTACTATTTTTCATTTTAACATTAACAAAGAATGATTGTGCCAATTATTCTTTGTTGACAAAAGCTATATAGAACTAGTTGCTAGACACTTGGTGATAATATTTAGTTTAAAAAAATAGTACAGGTAACCCCCGTATAACACGGCACTTCTATAGCACGGATTCACTCTGACATGGTTCGAGAAATGGGTAAAACCCTCGTACAACATGAAATGTAATAAANAAGCTATATAGAACTAGTTGCTGGACACTTGGTGATAATATTTAGTTTAAAAAAATAGTACAGGTAACCCCCGTATAACACGGCACTTCTATAGCACGGATTCACTCTAACACGGTTCGAGAATTGGTACCATCCCCTGTATAACACGGCACTTCTATAGCACGGATTCACTCTGACATGGTTCGAGAAATGGGTAAAACCCTCGTACAACATGAAATGTAATAAATTTTTACGTACTTAAGTATTAATAGTTCACGAAAATTATTATTTTCGTGAACTATTAGTACTTCAGTGTGTAAATTTTCTTTTCTCGTCTCCATACACATGGTCCTTTGCGAAAATTGTTTCAATTTTGCCAGATCTCGACGCTTCTGCTTCTGGTGTTGCCAGATGTTTTNTTTATATTAAAAGTTTCATTTTTTAAAAAATCATTGTTAAAACAAATAATTTTTGCAGAATGTCTTAATTAAAAAAGAAGGCTTAGAGATGATAGCAGTTGTAGGTGATTTTGGTTTAGCAGAAAAAATTCCTGATCCAAGGTAAATGTTACTTTAAAATATTGAAGATTAAATAGTAATTCAAATTTTTAATTTGTACAAAAAAACTAAAAGATCAAACTATTATTTATCAAACAAATTACTTTTGGGATTATATGAAATAAAATTAATTTTCAGAATTAAAGAGAAGATGCATTAATAAATGAAGAAACATTATTACACTAGATATATTTTACAATTTATATTACATCTTTTCTATTGAGGTCTTGATGAACAGTGTAGATCATAATATTATCCATTGCTTTTGTTACATAGTGAGAAGAGGAAATTGATTACAATATATAACAAGAAAATATTAATTTCAATCATAAAACTCATTAGATAAAAATTAAAATATAAAACTCAACAGATTACTGTTTTGGAATTTACAGTGTTATGTGAGATTTCTTTAAAATGATTGTTGTTTAACTTTTAATGCACACAATTAATTGTACAGAAGTAGCACTAACAAAAAATTTAATTTAAATAGCTAATAATATGAAGAAATTATTACACAATGGATGTTGGATTTGCACACACAGATATAGTAATATTGTTTTAAAATTTGTCTCAGTTGAAAAATGGAGATGCAGATAGAATATTAGTGTCATAAAATTTTTGGTGCTGTTGAAAACAGACAAAGCAGAAATTCACAAAAAGCTACAGCAGATATATGAAGAAAATGTCCATCTACCTGCNTTTGAAGTAAATGACTTCAGTTATATTAAACATAAGATCAATAAGTGATAATTAACATCTTAAATATTATTATTTTTTAACCAGAAATATAATTTGGAATGTGATCGGGTTTAAAGTTTTGTAATAGTCAGATTTAAAATTGACTATTAAATTCTATAAGAGTTATTTTTATTGTTAGGTTAAGAAGCTATTAATCATTTAATCTTTACACTTATATATAATTTATTTTATGATATGAAGCATTTATTATTATTAATTTTAAATGGTGTATAACTAGAAATGTAATATTGTTGTAATATTCATTATCAAAGCTATAATAGTAACATTTGCTGTATATTTTCAATGAATGCATTCACTTCCTCCATTAAGAAGAAAATGCTAATGATTATTTTTATTTTAAACTTGGCATTATCTCAAAGATCAGGAATATAAATTTACAATCAGTACAGTCATAAGGCTTGTTTCAAACAATATTTTACATAATTGTAATGCAATGATTTTTAAAATGATATAATCTTTCATTATAATTAATCTCAATAAACTAATTTATTTTAAAAATAATGACTGTTAAGATTAATGTTACATTTTTATTGGAAATGGTATGAAAAACTGATCACTGTCAAATTTTTCATGTTGTATATGCATATGTAATATGAAAAATTTGGTATTTATGTTAAAACTTTTTGAAATAATAAGTGCTGCTGAAATCAGATATTATAAAACATTCACTTTTGTAATTTGTAAAAAGTAATTTATAATGTAAAATATGACACTTATATTGACAATGAACAATCAATAAATGTCTATATTCAGTATTAACATAATATAAAAGCATTTAAATGAATAACGTGTACATATTTATTTCAACATTTATAAATGTTGCTTATTTTGTGAAATAGGCAAAAATTTGCAGAATTTGTGAAATGGCAGTTGATGTGCCAATTTCACAAATTTGACGATATTTTTACCAAGTTTACAAAGTAGGCAATTACTCCAAGTGACACTATTACAGCATTGTAGTAAATCTGTGAACTTGTGTATTTTGGAGAGCCTTTCATTTTGTTTCATTTTCATTTACTGTTATTTTGGCAATTCTAATTTTGAAGTTTTGCTATAAGTATATGCTTCAGTCTTAATCATATAATTAACATTGATGTAATGCTTAACTAATGTAAAATTGTTTAAATTGTAACAAACATCCAACTCAGTATTGAATCTTAAGTTGTCTTTGTTCTAGAATATTTCATTAATTTAAGAAAATTATACCATCATAATTAATTATGCAATTGATAAGTTAATTGTTTATTATTTACACAATATTTAATATCAAAATTAAAAAGTGATAAAATAATCATTGACTAAAAACTATTTATATTGTAATTCTACTTTCTGTCATTTTTCTTCTGAAACCATAACTAAATGAGACATCATTTCCATTCTTATATGTTTGATTTAAAATTTTAAAACCCTAGAATATATAAATCTATTTTATATAAACATTAGGAAATATCAAGTAATCTTTAAGTGAGAAGCCAATTTTCTAGGTTGATTCAATGAGAAAAACAAGTATCTCTATCTAATCGAAAATATAAAATGTGATTTCACAAAATAGGCTAATTTTGAATTGCCTATTTTGTGAATTCAAAAAAATCTATGTAATTTGCAAAATTAGAAGTTAATATGCCAATTTCACAAATTTTGAAAATTTTTTCTCCTGTTTCACAAAATAAGCAACAGTTGTGGATTCATATATTAATGTTTAAACTGAAGTGATCAATATATTGAAGTGTTTGAATTAGTTTAAATTATGAATTATTTTAAAGTATTTTATAATACAGTAATTACTAAATATAAATTACATTTATATTACAATATAAAATTATTGAATTTATTAATACCTAATAATAAAATTATTTATATAATTTTAGAAACTGTTGCCAACATCCTCTTTGCTTTTCTTAAAATAAATTTAACCAAGCACTATTAATAATTATTTTAAACAAGTTTTATTTTGTATAAGTAGGTTGATGAATATTATGAATCATCATACAGAAAATAACAGTGGAATTTGTTCAGTCTGTGGGTTTCCATATCATGTGTTGCATAAGTGCCAATAATACTATGAATTTCAGTAATGATATTCTGAAATTAGCACTAAGTTAGAAATTATCATTTGCATTTATCAATTTTAAAAATATGCAGTATTAATTTCCAATTTATTATTCAATCTAAAAAATTAGGATTAGGATTTTACTTTAATGATGATTTCTTATGAATCTATAGTATAGAACATTTCTTTAAATTAATATTATTTAAATAAATAGCTTTATTTCAGGATTTAAAATTTGTTGAAATAAAAATGCTTATCAATTTATCAATTTTATCAAACATTATCAATTTAAATAAGAAAATAGTCAAATTTTGTTAATGGAACTAAATTTAGTTGGATATTTGAAGTAAATGACTTCAGTTATATTAAACATAAGATCAATAAGTGATAATTAACATCTTAAATATTATTATTTTTTAACCAGAAATATAATTTGGAAAGTGATCGGGTTTAAAGTTTTGTAATAGTCAGATTTAAAATTGACTATTAAATTCTATAAGAGTTATTTTTATTGTTAGGTTAAGAAGCTATTAATCATTTAATCTTTACACTTATATATAATTTATTTTATGATATGAAGCATTTATTATTATTAATTTTAAATGGTGTATAACTAGAAATGTAATATTGTTGTAATATTCATTATCAAAGCTATAATAGTAACATTTGCTGTATATTTTCAATGAATGCATTCACTTCCTCCATTAAGAAGAAAATGCTAATGATTATTTTTATTTTAAACTTGGCATTATCTCAAAGATCAGGAATATAAATTTACAATCAGTACAGTCATAAGGCTTGTTTCAAACAATATTTTACATAATTGTAATGCAATGATTTTTAAAATGATATAATCTTTCATTATAATTAATCTCAATAAACTAATTTATTTTAAAAATAATGACTGTTAAGATTAATGTTACATTTTTATTGGAAATGGTATGAAAAACTGATCACTGTCAAATTTTTCATGTTGTATATGCATATGTAATATGAAAAATTTGGTATTTATGTTAAAACTTTTTGAAATAATAAGTGCTGCTGAAATCAGATATTATAAAACATTCACTTTTGTAATTTGTAAAAAGTAATTTATAATGTAAAATATGACACTTATATTGACAATGAACAATCAATAAATGTCTATATTCAGTATTAACATAATATAAAAGCATTTAAATGAATAACGTGTACATATTTATTTCAACATTTATAAATGTTGCTTATTTTGTGAAATAGGCAAAAATTTGCAGAATTTGTGAAATGGCAGTTGATGTGCCAATTTCACAAATTTGACGATATTTTTACCAAGTTTACAAAGTAGGCAATTACTCCAAGTGACACTATTACAGCATTGTAGTAAATCTGTGAACTTGTGTATTTTGGAGAGCCTTTCATTTTGTTTCATTTTCATTTACTGTTATTTTGGCAATTCTAATTTTGAAGTTTTGCTATAAGTATATGCTTCAGTCTTAATCATATAATTAACATTGATGTAATGCTTAACTAATGTAAAATTGTTTAAATTGTAACAAACATCCAACTCAGTATTGAATCTTAAGTTGTCTTTGTTCTAGAATATTTCATTAATTTAAGAAAATTATACCATCATAATTAATTATGCAATTGATAAGTTAATTGTTTATTATTTACACAATATTTAATATCAAAATTAAAAAGTGATAAAATAATCATTGACTAAAAACTATTTATATTGTAATTCTACTTTCTGTCATTTTTCTTCTGAAACCATAACTAAATGAGACATCATTTCCATTCTTATATGTTTGATTTAAAATTTTAAAACCCTAGAATATATAAATCTATTTTATATAAACATTAGGAAATATCAAGTAATCTTTAAGTTAGAAGCCAATTTTCTAGGTTGATTCAATGAGAAAAACAAGTATCTCTATCTAATCGAAAATATAAAATGTGATTTCACAAAATAGGCTAATTTTGAATTGCCTATTTTGTGAATTCAAAAAAATCTATGTAATTTGCAAAATTAGAAGTTAATATGCCAATTTCACAAATTTTGAAAATTTTTTCTCCTGTTTCACAAAATAAGCAACAGTTGTGGATTCATATATTAATGTTTAAACTGAAGTGATCAATATATTGAAGTGTTTGAATTAGTTTAAATTATGAATTATTTTAAAGTATTTTATAATACAGTAATTACTAAATATAAATTACATTTATATTACAATATAAAATTATTGAATTTATTAATACCTAATAATAAAATTATTAATTTTTTGTAAAAAGCAACTTATATTTATTTATTGTAATAATAATAATATAATTTATATTAAGAGAGAGAAGTCAAAGGCTTCCGATAGTTGGTTCACCTTATTGGATGGCACCAGAGTGTTTACGTGGAGAATGGTATGATGAGAGAGTAAGTATCATANATACATATTTCTTCAATGACTTGATATAGATTCTTTGATTTTTATCATTGCATACATTTAGATCCAAAACAAAATTTTATAATATAGTCTGTAATCTGTAACATTTTATTGCAATAAAATGTAAATTTTGAAAATTTACTTATAGATTGATCCAAGGAGCCGTCCCTCTTTCAAAGACATTGTTAATCAGTTAGAAGCTTTAATGTTCAATCAATATCATCAAAATTGTTTAATCAATCAGGTATCATCATACACATCTGGAACTGATGAAGCCGATAATTTTGATAGTGTTCAAGCAATATGTAAGCTATGTATAAATTATAATCAATTTTTCTAACTTTGTGTTAGAAATTATATTTTCTAACACAATTTGAATAATAATAATTAAGTGATTCATTAACATATAATGTTCATGTGAATTGTTAAGTTTATTCTTATACAAGACAAATTTGAGGTTTCAATTAAATTTTTTCATAACTATCAAAATTTTATACTGTTAATAATTTTTACATAACAAACATTTTTTATAATTAAACAATTTTAATTAATAATTTTTGAGCAAAATTCCAATGAATGTGTGAAGTATTATATAATTTAAACAAGCTTCAATTAAGCTCAAATGGACAAATAAGTGGTCACATGATGATCAACATTATTTCAATTAAAAAATTCTTAACATGTTTTATACTAGATGTGAGAATTTTGATTAGTGCTAATGCTAAAGTAGTTCTTTTTAAAGTTATAAATATTGTATTTACAGTTGTCCATCGTTGGACACATCGAGCTTCAGTACCTTCATTGACTGTTGATCATTTGTGTAAAGATAAAGATGAATTACCATTGCGTGTTAGATCCTACAGCACAATTCCTATAATGAAAAAGCCAGTTGATGAACTATCAGTGAAACCAGTTACACCAAAGCATATTGGCGAAGTCATGTCATTACGTGATCCTGATTATAAACCTAACAATAATTTACAAAATCCTTTTGCTTCCCTACCTCGATTTTGGAACAGGAAAAAGATTTTAGAAACCAATAATCATGAGGGAGATCAAGAACTTGCTCATTCTTGTTCCTTTCAGTTTTCTTCTCCTTCATTTAAAGATGAAAATCAACAAAAATCAAGGAATTCAAAGAGAAAATCAATTGAGAATAGAGATAAAGGAATTAATCATCAATTTTCACATTCATTGCCTTCTTCACCAACATTATGCAAAGCTTTATTTCAACTACCTGACCCATCAGATGAACCAATGATGTATTCTTTGGACCAACCTTATTCACCATCTTCATCCCTTTCGCCAGTAGATCAAGATAGCTTACTCAGTTTTAGTTCCGTCCAGAATAAATCCAAAGGTGATAAATCAAAATCTCCTATTCAGAAAATTTATCATTCAGAAGAACAAGCTCAAGTCAATAACATATTAGTGCCTCCAAATTTATCTGAAGAAGCTATAGTTTATCGCAATAAAACAAGTGCCAAACAACGTCGTGCATCCGGAGAATCTGGATTTTTTAGTGTCGGAGATAGAAACAGCACTTGTGATTTGGAATGTTGTTGTCAAAGTGATACGCCATCGTCATGGCAAAATGAAAATAAAGACGATGCATTGTCTGATGATAATCTTTACATTTGTGATTCTGGAGACTATGATAAATACTCCCCAGAATCGCAACAAACTTTTGGCAGCTATAAGAAACGTTTTCCTTTATTTTGTTCTGAAGATCCTGGATGTTGTTGTGGTTTGACATTATCTTTCCATTCTAATTCTGTGGTAGAAACTAAAGAACCAGAACCCAAAAAATTTGATGGTTCTGAATGCTTAGTTAGAGTTGATTTTCCTTTATGTTTAAATGAAAATGAAACTAAAAAGCTTGAATCTGTAGAAATAAAACAAACTGTAAAACAAGAAGAATTAGATTCTAGTCAAAATACCTTTTATAATGAAGAGCTTTCAACAAGTTTGCAAGATTGTTGCATGAAGAGAAAAAGGACAACAAAGTATATCCACAATGTGGAAATTTGAGGTAATTTTTGAAATATATTTTTAAACATTTAAATATTCATATAATTTATAATAAATATTTCTACTTAACTTATTTATTATTTTGCAACAATATGAAAGATTATCAAAATTATATTGCCAATATAACAATTTTAGTTAGTTTTGAAGTACAGTGCACTATTGTTAGTTTGGATTAATAGGATTATATATAAATGAGAGATCAAAAAGCACTACAGACAAATGTCTAAAAAATTTATACAGTAGAGCGTCGTTTATCCAAAAGTTGGTTATCCGAAAGAATTCCAGTTGGCAAATTTAAATTTTCACTAGTGCTGTGGCGCTGCAATCTTTGGCAATGTCTTGGGCTACTCCAATACTTTTTATGTTTGTGTATGTGTTTTAGCTGGCAGCACTGGCACTTTTGTGTGGTGTTTCTGAGGACTGTGTGTCATGCTGAATCGAACGTTTTTGATACTAGATTAACTCCTAAAGTATTTTTTTTTTTTTTTATATTCNTATGTAAATTAACTGCTTCTATAATTCTTATATATTTCACTTGAATTGGAAATGATTCAGGTATTAAACCCATCCGATACTGTAAATTATTTTACGAGAAAGACAGATTGTAAATATTATTTAAAAAGAAATGGTACTGTATTTGGTACATACAATGTTGATATTAAAATGTTAATATTTGTTAATTTTACAAATTCTTCATATTTTTAATAAATTTAAGGTTTATTTTATTTTTATTTTGAGCTGGAACATTTAATAAAAAAAGAAACAAAATTGATTTGGATTAAGTAGTGTTCATATTAGTATAGGTTCAACTTAGAGCAAGTTAAATATTCTTATTTACAATATAAATATACTATTTGAATATATATACCAAATGAATATAGTATTTGAAAGTTAGATTGCATAGCAATCAATTGGGAGTTCTATTCATATTTCAACCAATTATTTCATGTGCATATTATATTCATTTGTATACACTGAAGGTAATTGTAGATGTAAGAATATATTTCAGAATTAAGAGTCAATCAATTTTGTGATATTTAATCATTGAAGAGTAAGGAGAAGTCATATTTAAATTCAAATATGTAAACTTCTTTTCAAATTTGTAATTAAATGTTACAATAGAGAAATTGTGGTGTTGGCATCAAGTATCATAGGCTGCAGTTTACATATGACTGTTTTAAAAAATATGGTATTAGAACTCTGATTAGAACATAAATTCAATTTTGACATAGTTGAGTTGGATAATGATGATATGTTAGGTTCTAAAGACATTTTTGTCTTTGGAATTTTTTTTTTAATCTACTATTACCTTTCTGAGCTTATTATTAAAAGTTGGACTTCTTTTCTAAGAATAGTTTATTGCTTTTGTATAATTAAAATGGAGTAAAGAATAAATTTATTTATAAATCTGAAGTAAAAGTTTTTTATAAATATTATATATAATTGGTCTCAGTCACTCTTTAACTCTGTACTTTGAATTTTCTGCTTCTCCAACAATTAAACATAAATTTGTTAATTTCTGAAAATTAGATTAGCCAATTAGCATGCTCATAAAAGTAATTTTTAACTCATTGAAGCATATTCTCTTAAAAATTGATCTTTATAAAACAGATTGAGGATATAAAACAAGTAGTTAATAAAATACTTTGCCTCATTTAAATTTAATTATATTCAAAAGATAATTAGAACATTAATAGTCTTATTTTTGTAATGACTGAAGATGTTTAAAATGTAAATGAGGTAAAAAAGATACTTTATTTAATTACATCTGTGTTTTATTATGTATTGTAAAGAACAGTTTTTTTCAGTTGTACAATTATCTGTATAATTTTTGAATTTGGAACTTTTTGCCTTAGTGTATGGACATTTCCAGTTTGCATATATTTAATAATTGTTTACATTATGTTTTCTCTAAATCAGAAAATGTGTTGTGTTATTGTCTTCACCTATGTATTTGTATATATCATTGCTGGCATATTTTTCAGCATATATAATAGAATTTATTTAGTGTTATGTTTTTGAAATTTACTGTTAACAACTGAAGCAATATGAACAATGCTACTTGGTATGAAATTTAAAGATAAATTTAGTTTTCTTTAACTTTGCTTTCTAAAAAAACTTGTGGCTAAATGTACAAGTAAATATATTATTAAATCAGAAGTTAAGAATTTTATCAATAATCATTACTGAATTTGACAAAAAATGTGTGGATAGATTGAATATCATTATTTCATTTATTTGATTATGAAATTTGAACAAATTAAATATTTTATATTTGAATGTACAGTACAATTATATATAGAACTACTTAAATTATTATTTAATTAATTCTTACATAGAATAACAATTAACTTTTCTAAACATACATTTTTTTTTTCCTCCATTAGTGATTCAGACAAGAAATGAAGAGCTGTATTCAGTGGATCGTAAATATCTTCATTCTTCTTTTATCTTTCTTTCTTTTTTTCCTATCTTATAATTTTAACCAACTTATTTCTAAATTTAATCTAAATTAAGAAATGGTATTATAACTTTCTGTCTTTTGCCATGATTTATCATGGATGTTGTCGCTCACTTTTGCCACATGAAGTCATTTCGAATCTTGAATTTATAAAATTTATATTCAAATATACCGTATCTTAGATAATACAAAATTCACTGGCATATATCTCAGGAAATACATTTAAAAGCTGTAACAATTGCTTCTGGATATTTAGAAAAAAAAGGACTTTTTAGTCAACTCCTTTCAGAGTATAAATAAATATAACAAATGGCCAAAGATTAAGTACAAGTTCATGTACAAAAGAAAAAATAACATACAAATGTACAGATAAAAGTTTATATCTTTGTCAAATGAAATATTTGAGAAGTTGCCAGTATTAAAAATATATCAAAGTATATTTCCACATAATTAAGATGTACAGTACAGTAAAATTTTTATTCAAATTATATTGACAAAATAATTTCGTTCATATATAACATGTAAAAATGAAAATATAGAACGTTGAAGATTGTACAGATAATACTCAAATTCTGAATTGTATTTTTTATTATGTAAATTAACTGCTTCTATAATTCTTATATATTTCACTTGAATTGGAAATGATTCAGGTATTAAACCCATCCGATACTGTAAATTATTTTACGAGAAAGACAGATTGTAAATATTATTTAAAAAGAAATGATTAAAATAGCAAAATAACAAGAAAAAAAAACAATTTTAAATTTTTTATGTACTATAATTATCAAAAATAAAAAATTGTGTTTTAAAATGTATTATATCAATATATTGTACAGTTGATAGTGAAAATTTGTTCATTGATTTTTATCAGTAAGATCTTTAGTATTTTATTAAAATTTATGTAGTATAATACTGATCTTTGACTACAATTATGTTGTTTTAAATAGAAGTGTAGAAAATTTTAAATATATTTTTGATTTAAAAAAATTTTGTCAGTTTTGTAGCCAAAGTAATTTATTCTGATTTTGTTCAAATCTTACTTTCTAATTTATGTTTTATAAAGAAAAATTGCAACATAAATTAATAATAAGTGATTGTCAGTTAGTAAATTTCACAATACGGTGACTAAAAAAATTATGTCCAGTATTGTTATTTGGAGTGACAAGTTTTTCATTCTTATAAATTTCTTTTGTAGCTTTCTAAATTTTTTCTGTATTGGATCTTTCCTTAATAAAGAATTAAATGATGATTTGTCTGGAATTTTTTTTTAAACAAATAGAAAAACAGTCTTGTTTGTATTAAAATCCTTATTTTTAACATTGTATAATATAAATGTAAGTTTTTAAATGAATTGATTTGTTCAAAATGCTTTTAATGAATCTAAAAATAACCATTAAATTTTTAAAGCAGTTTGGATACATGGATGTAAAATGAAGTTAGTGTATTAATTAATTTTAAATAATCTACAGAAGATTCATTTGAATCAATCTCTGCCTTACCTACCTCTGAACAGTTAATGGAAATAACATGTTTCAATTATTATTACCATTGAAAGGAAAGAAGAATTACCTTTCAGTTCAAGAAGAATTGTGATACATCATAAATTATAAATATTCAAAAATTAAAATTTTCATATCCAAGCCTTTATGACTTATGTAAACAATTACAGTAGAAGTTTGAATTTTTTCTGTTTAATTCTCACCAGATGTTGGAAATACAGTATTGATTTTTAGAAAATAAATCAAGGTTGCAGACTGGATATTAAGCTTTAATGGGCTGTGTGTGTGGCCTGTGAGCCACCTGTTTGCATTTCCTGCTCTACTGTGTTTGTGTGCTAAATGGATATATGAATCTTAAAAATTATAAATTTGATACCTGAAGCATTAAATGATGGTAAAGTGGTACCAATGAAATTCTTCCCAAACATATAACATTATTTGCTGAAGGGGACAACTTGTCTCTGTGTGAAACTGACAGTGAGACAGATCCATCATCTCATTCTCATTTTAACCCCTGTAAGCATGGATTGGAAACATTTAGGTTCTTTAAGAAAATTTATATTCAGCTGGCTATTATTTTCTGAATGTATCTGATGTGTTGATGCTTAAATTCCTAGAACGTGACCACATTACAGTAAGATCCTGCTTAACGCTGATTCGATATAACGCGGTCTGCTCGAAGCCAATTATTTACGAACACGAACCAATCAGCAAAAGGTGGTAAAAAGGTGTACTTTCTTTAAATCTGTTTGTTTGGTGCAATTTTGGAAAAAAATATAACATCATGGATGCTATAGGAAATATCGACTTCGCTTGGCAAGAATTAACTGATAAATGTTCGAAGGAAGTGTGAAAGAAGTTATGGCCGAAGGTATTCATGAATTCTAATGAGAAGAGCCTATCACTGTATCATTAGGTTGACCAAATTGTCAACTTAATCGTTACAGCAGGACAACAAGATGTAGATGAGAAGGATATTGAAGAGTTACTGCAGATTTCCGGTGAGAGCCTAACCAACGACCTTCAAGAACTGGCAGAACAAGGAATTCATGTAGAACTGGAAAATAGATTTTGAAGACGAAGAACCCCAAAAATTTCTCTACATATTTCCTTACAAGTCAGTAAAAGTTTGGTTACGATAACCGAAATCGTTGGTGAAATTGTAACGAATGATTCAGATTTTGAAAGGAGCAAAAGCAAAACGAATCGTTTTGGATGCGATCTGCTACCGACATTTGCTTAAGGAAAAAAGCGACAAATGAAAGTACACGACTTCATATCTTTTTTTTAAAACACTTTCCGCCCTGTGGGCACTAAGAGAGCCTCTTTTTGCAAGCCCATTATGGGTTCGGCCAGGCCCACAATGGGGCTGCCGGGTGGTGAGGGACGGGGCCCGACATATCCGAACGGACCACCCCCGAAAAATTCCTGGGGATTTTTCGACCCGTTCGGATTCGAACCCGGGTCCCCCAGAGCAGTAGGCTGCCAGCTTGATTTCTCGGCCATCCGGCCGCTAAGGATTTAAGACTTACCGTAAAGAATTCTGCTTCTATTTATACTATTTTAGATGCGGTTTTTTGCATTTTTCATTGCGTTTTAGGCTCTGTACACACTAGGCGTTTTTCAACGCGCGTTTTAAACAACCAAGAGTTCTATGTAGCCGTACACACTCAAACGCCAAGCGCGCGTTAAATGCGCGTTTATAGATTTTTGTTAAAACGCGCGTTTTGCGGGCACTTTATGGGCGCTTTGAGATATATGTGCTGCCTTATAGCGACGATGGAGGAGCACACACAATCAATTACTTTCTCGTCCATTTCCAAACTGAGCCAGTGCTAAACGCCGAACTAACGCTCGTCGAACGCCGAGCTAACGCGCGTTAGCTCGGCGTTAAACGCGCGTTGAAAAACGCCTAGTGTGTACAGGGCCTTAATAGGGCACGTCAAGAGAATGTACTGTACACTAAGAAAGGATTTTTCGAAAAATCCCCCCACGGGGGAAGTGTTATACATTTATAATAGATACATTTTGAGTCACAACAACGCGTGGCAGGATCTGCTAGCATATAACAAAGGGAAAGTACGGCGATCGGTCAAAAATGACCCTTCTCCAAGATTTTTACATTTTTGGACGTAGGGGAACTTGAAACGTGGAGAAACATTCAGAGTTTTTTTTCTGTATGTATGGATGTTAGTGTTTGTGGGTAGCACGATTTTGTTATCCTCTTTGAAACTTAATAACTCCTATGCTTTCGAAAATTTCTGAAATTTTGCAGGAAGATTTGTGTATTAGAAAGATTCATGCTATTAAATGTTAGTGGTTTAAAGTCGACGGGTGATAAAGGGTGGTCGTGTGTCGTATCTCGAGTAGAATCGGACTTAATAACAATTTTACTCGTTATTAGCATTTACAATTTTTTTTATATAAACCCATCCCTACTCTCAAAATTAAACTTTTTGCCATTTTATAATAATTAAACATGTAAACAGTTTTTTAACAGAAAGCACTATCAGAATTTTAAATGTTGCCAGGAAAGTGAAGTGATTCGTTGCTGGAATTTTTACATTTAAATGGACCCACATTACATTTCTGGATTCCTCGTCTCAACTAATGGAAAATGGCAAAGTTTTATCAAAATCGATCCGTTAAATTTTGATTTTTTCATTCAAAATCGATATCATTCAATATCAAAATCGATCCGTTTAAATTTTAAATCCGTTCTATAAGCTCATACGTGCTAGCGATCGTGAAACATCGCTTTGTCGAGCGCACTTGTGAAACGACCTTATATCTCCATTTTTCTATTGCATTTTTGGATTCCGCGTCGCAATTAATGGAAAATAGCAAAGTTTGATCAAAAACTATCGAACGGATTTTGAGAACGAACACAATTCTGTAAACCTTATAGAAGAAGCTTCGTTTCAATAAGTACTATAAGCACAAGTACAATAAGTACTGAACAAGCAAACACTTGAAGTTTTGTAAATCGTGATTTTTATATGAAGGATCTGAGAGGGAATTAAATCATTTGAAAAAATTTCAATGGAAAGCGCTTTCCATTGAAATTTTTATGCGAGAAAATATTCATCTGTATTTATTACAACTCAAAATTCTGAAAATTTCACATAATCCTCCTAAGTAAACTTCAACTTTTCTTACAACGAACCATCGTCGACTTCTTTAATAAAGTTCTCCATATCTTATAATTCCAAACACTAAGAAATCAAGTGTTGATTCTGTGTGTATATATTCCAATGTAGATTTGTTTTGGCCACACGAGTACAGAATGCAACACACACAAAAGCTTTTTGTTCGATAGAAAAAATTTTTTTAATAAATAATAAAAATAGAAAACACCAATGCCGGTCCCAAGCCCGGAGCTCCATCGCGCAAGGGATGGAGAAGGAGGAGGGGGAGGAGTAACACCACGTTAAAAAACCTGTGTTCATCTGACTCCGGATGATAGCACTCTGTGAGGGCCCCTGTCTAGGGTCACAGACGAAGAGGACCAACGACATCGGTGACGGACGAGGACAACAGTCCCAACGGCAGTGATGGCGGAAGAGTCCTTTTCCAAGATGAATTTAGATCCAGATACGACGGTTCTCGTATCGAGCGGTACTCGGGTCAGCGTCGGTTCTCCATGTCAGGAGCGGCTGATTACAATCCTCTAGGACTTACAATCTTAGTTGTAGCATTGAAACAAAACATCTGTTTTTGTTTCCCCAAACTTAAATTCCAAACAATTATGCATGATGGAAAAGTTCAAAAGTAAAACTACTCCCGGTGGTAACCTTAAAGGAAAATCCACCGTTGTCATAGGCAACGCAACTGGGTCTGAGGATTCTGGAGAGCCCAAAACACCTTGCGAAAACAAATTGGAGCATATTCAAAACCCTAAAATCAAACCGAAGGTGACATACTTCTTTGGAACACTAAATGTTAACTCGATGCTTAAAGTGGGTAAACTAAAGCAACTTAACCAAATGTTAGGAGAGAAAAACATCCTAATCCTAGCAATACAAGAAACAAGGTTTACAGATGTCAACATAACCGATTCAGAGAACTACAGGTACTTCAAAGGGAAACCCGGTAAAAGAATAATGAGGAACACCCCATCTTGGTACGGCATTCTGCGTACATAGAACAATAGTGAACTCGATTACGAAATTTCAATCCCCATCGGGCAGACTATCACTTTTAACTTTTAAATGTGCAAACAAGTCATACACGTTGATCAACTGTCATGCACCAATGAAGATAACTGGAAGAATCCCAATAAAGTGGAGCAGTTCGGGGAACAGTTGGAGGATGAAATAAGCAAAATCCCTCATGAAAATGTCAAAATTCTTGTGGGTGATTTCAATGCACAGATAGGGAAAGAAAAATCAATTCGGAATATTGTGGGCACGTATCCTGCACACAAAAGAACAAACCAAAATGGCCTGAGATTAATTGAGCTCTGTAAGGCTTTCAACCTCAAACTAACGTCTACAAATTTCAAAAAACTTCCAAGGAAACAGAAAACATGGAGATCCCCAATCCGGAACTTGGAGAATTTCAAATAGATCATGTGGCAATATCCAAACAGAATCAAAAAGAAATTTTGAATGTCAAGATCAGAAAGAAAATTAACCTTGAAACAAATCACTATTTGATAAAAATAAAAACCAAAATGATTCCCCGAAGAAAACTACCGAGAAAAACTCAAAAAATCAAGTCAATTGATAGAACAAAACTTCAGGAAGAGTCTTCCAGATTCAGACAAATGACCAAGGACATTGACAGTGAAAATTGGGAACAAACATCACAAATGCCTCTGGGGAAATTGCTTTTCTAAAAAGATCCCGAAAACACAGATGGTGGAACGCAGAGTATGATGAAGCTTTAGATAATAGAATCCATGCCTGAAGAAAATGATACTCAAATAAGACCCAGGAAAACTATAAGAACTTCAAAGAAACTAGAAAGTCTACAGCTAAAATACTAAGGAATACCGAAAGGATGTACAACAGGAAACAATTAGAACTCATTGAAGAATCCTTTCAAAAGAATAACACAACAGACTTTTAAAACTTTTAAAAAAGAATTACAAAAGTATCAATCTCTCAGTCTGTGCTTTAAAAAGGAGAATGGGGAACTAGCGCTAAGCAACTCCGAGAACTGCAAACTGTTGGCGAATTATTTTCAAAAACTTCTGAATTGTGAGGAGCCCCAAGAAAGGCTAAGTTTCCAAAATGTTAGCTCTCCACCACCTGACTTAGAAGAAATACAAAAAACAATCCAGAAATTAAAAAAGCATAAAGCGTCTGGAGAAGATGGTATTGTAGCTGAAATGTGGAAGATTGCTGGTCCAAACCTAAGAAAAATTCTGCACAACGTAATTCTAAAAATTTGGGAAACGGAAAAGATATCTGATGAGTGGAAATGTGCATTAATCCATCCACTACACAAGAAAGGAGACAGAACAGATACAAATAACTATCGAGGAATATCTCTTCTCCCAGTAACGTACAAAATTCTATCAGATGTAATAAGAACCAGACTAGAAAAGCAAGTTGGCGTTCACATAGGGGAATATCAGGGAGGTTTCCGTAAAGGTAGGTCGTGCATGGAACAAATCTTCAGTCTAAAATCTATAATTAGGCATTATACCACGACAAAATACAACTATATTGTCACTTTTGTAGATTTTAAAAAAGCATATGATTCCATTGATAGACCAACCTTGTTTGCTACACTTAATGAATATGGTGTAGATGATAAGTTGATAAATTTAATCAGTCTCTTACAAATACTAAATCTAAAGTAAAATTCCTTGGGGAAATTTCTGACCCATTCGAAATCAAAACTGGAGTTCGGCAAGGAGATGAACTCTCACCCATACTCTTTAACTGTGTGCTAGAAAAGATCATTCAAGAATGGGAAAAAGCATTACAAGAAGCTAGGATAAATAATCAAATTAAATTAGGAACCAAACACAAAGAGTAAAAATCAACGGCTTGGCTTTTGCAGATGATTTCGCGGCCTTGGCGAAGGATGTGAACTCAGCCATCACCCAAATTAACCTCCTAGGAAAAATTGCGAAGAAAGCAGGCTTACAAATATCTACGTCCAAAACATAACAAATATTTTAGGTGCCCCAAAATCACTAAAAACGGATTTTGGAGAAATTAACAGTATCAAAATTTAAGTATCTTGGAGAAATTATTGAAACAAATGGGTTGTCTAAAGCAGCAAATTATGCCAGGACACGGAAGTTGGGAAATTGCCTATCAACTTTCCAAAGACATTTACAAGAAATCAATCTCCATCAATGCAAAAATTAGACATTATAACACAGTGATAAAACCTCAAGCACTTTATGCAGCAGAAGGTATTGCTACTCTTAAAATGGGGGAAATAGAAAATATGGAGAAAAAAGAGAGGAAGATCCTTCGAAAAATTCTGGGGCCAAAAATAGATGAACATGGTAACTACGTTCTAAGGAGCAATAAAGAGCTTTATCAAAAAATTCAAGACTCGGATACAATTCGGAGAAGGCGAGAAAGCTGCTTTGAACATATAAAGAGAATGGGGTAAATAAGCTAACAAAACAAATTTTTACGTATTTCAACAACCTAAAGAATAAGAATCAATGTATCAATGACACTCGAAAAGACGTGGCAGAAATGGGCATATCTGAAGAAGATATCCAGAACAGGGAAAGGTTTAGAAACAAAATAAAGAACTTCAAGGGTTTTCAGGAAAAGGAAAATAACAGATGTGGAAGACTCAGGAGCAAAGACAACAGCAGAGCGAGAGAATGAAGAGGTATTGGAAAGAAAAGAAGAACAAAGGGAAGGGAAGAGGGAAAAGCGAGTCATAATTAGTTGTTTGTACGTGGTCCAAAGATGGCCGGAATCGACACAAAAAGAAGAAAAATAAAAGATACAAATCATATTTTAAAACCACTGAACACTGGTCATGGGTTCGTGCGTCGGGCTGGGCACGTGGAGTGTGAGGATCCGAATCCAGACTTTCCGTGTGTTTACATCATTTGTTCATAATATCACATCGTAGTTATACTTTCGTTTAATAACTGTCAACTTTCACACCTGGGAGAAAAACATCTGTTAAATTCTCAGGCCTGACAACGATGCTTCCTTATCACCTCTTGACCTAATATCTCGATTTCAACAGTTCAAAATATAGAACAGAACAACAAAGTAGGGGAGTCGTCACCAGTTCCTCGATCGGACCACTCAAATTTTTCCTGTGCTAAAATATTTGGATACCTCCTCGCCTAATATCTAGTTAACTAAGAACTGTGGAAATAAGAACTGTCGTCCAGTACTGTCTTCTTTTATGTTCGACTGACTTACAGCAGATCCAGATTTCCTACAAAGTATTTATCGCCACGCACAACTTCTGTAAACTCTCTCTCTCTGGAATCGCAAAAACGTTAACATCCGATATATTTATTTAATATCTATCAATCGTAGAAATGTATCTAAAAGCTAGCATATTTAAAATCGAAATGTCGTATGGCCTGTAATTACCCATTAAATAGTTGTTACGTTAACCCGTCTCTGTGTAAGTCACTTCCGGTGCGTTATCTCTCCCTCCATTACGAATCCGTTCGCTCACACACGCGATCGTTCGCGCGAGAGCACAACGGTTTCTGTGTCTGTCCGTAAAGACACAGTGGTGTCAGTCCTGACGAAACTTGTCATTGCGATCTTCGCCGACGCGATGTCGACCCTTCGGTCACGTGGTGCCGAAGTATGGGGAGGCCCTTCGGCATTGTCACATGGAGTTTTCTGGGTTTTCTTCATGTTTGTAAGACTTAAATTTCAGTTTCTCATAGAAAGTCGCCCGGGAGGCATTTCCTCCTCGGCAGATCGTCTGCGTATCGCGCTGTCGTATACAAATAAACAGTCGATCGTTTTTCTTTCATTAAATTTATGTTGATGTCAAAATTTTTGTACATTATAAGTATGATTTTAATTTTATGCCTTTAATGTGGCGATCTATTTTATTTAAACAATAATACATTATCGTATATCATATGAAATTTCCACTTTGACATCTTCCCATTGAAATAAATTTTGACAGTATTTTTTAGTCATTCAATTTTGAGATTCGCACAGCTGAGAAAAGATCATCCACCGTTTACAATGACATCGCCAATCCGTGCCGCATCTCTTTAATCTGCGGCCATGCCGTTACGCAGTTTTACAGATCCCAACAACAACAATGGGAAAGCACTCAAGGAAAAATTTATGAGGCCGACAGGTAGATTTGGCATCGGAAGTTATCGAAGGTCGCGGCTGGAAAGATACGCAGTGTAAACCAGCCCTGCCATGATCGTAATGCTTTTTCAAAAACACTTTTCGTCCTAGGTTACCAGACCTTTTCTTTAGCAAGCCTATTATGGGTTCGGCCAGGTGATGAGGAACGGGACTCGATATATTCGGACGGACTACTCCCCGGTCAAGAGACTAGTAAGATTTTTCGACCCGTCCGGATCCCCGGAGTGGTAGGCTGCCATTTTAATCACTCGGCCATCCGACCGTCGATCGTTACGTTAGTGGAATAATAATTTTAACTAAATTTTTACTGTTAGAAGTATAATATTAATACATTGTGAAGTCATTTATATATTATTTATCATCATATTTAAAGAAATATTTAAAAATTGATTTATACTTCAAAATTTTTTGTTTGCAAGAGTTTCCATCTGTTGACTATTTTAGTAACTATTCGGTCATTGCTTTCGTACGAGGAGGAAGTGCTGTGAGAACTTCCTGTGGGGTGATATGTGTTTAGATTGTAGCGTGTGATTGTCACTTTCGAATCTCATTTTACTGAAGGAGAATCTCGCATTAAGTCGTGATGATATTTTCAGGTAATTGTTAATAACGATTATTCTTGATATTGACAACACGTGGAAATATTTAATAACATATGTGAATTTTGAGGCGTGCTGTTTATATTGTTGAATTGAATAATTACAGGTATAAGAAGAATATCGTTGTTAAATTGCAACGTGAGAGTTGCATTCACTAGCACGTGGTCTTCTGTGCAGCCTGCTATTGCGGACGAGCTCGTTTCTATTAAAAACGCCGGAACGTGGAAAGCTGAGAGGATTATTACAACCAGACAGGATAGTTCTATTGGAGTAGAAGGACGAACGGAGAAAGTTTTGAACTTTTGTGCAAATAACTATCTAGGACTTTCGGTAATACTTGCACATATTGCCTAATTAATCTAGTTTTCATTAACATTAGAATGATTTCTTTCTGTTAGAGCCATCCTGATGTTGTAAGAGCAGGTAAAGATGCTTTGGATAAATATGGAGCTGGACTCAGCTCTGTTAGGTTTATATGTGGAACACAGGTATTCAAACATAGTGATGTTATCATATAATTGCAAAAGTTTATGTGAATGATATTGTAATGTATATTTATTATTTTGAAGGATTTGCACAAAAACTTGGAGGGAAAGATTTCAAAATTTCATGGCCGTGAAGACACAATATTGTATGCAAGCTGTTTTGATGCTAATGCTGGTTTGTTTGAAGTTGTTTTGAATGAAAATGATGCAGTTCTATCAGATGAATTGAATCATGCTTCCATTATTGATGGAATCCGACTCTGTAAGGCTAAGAAATTTCGCTACAAGCATAGAGATATGTCAGGTTTGTATTAGTCTTATTAAAATGAATAATATTTAAAAATATGATGTATGTATGTATATATATATAGGATTTTACAAAAACCTTTGTAAAACATTTTTGTAGATCTTGAACAAAAATTAATAGAAAGTAAAGATGCACAAAAAAGGTTAATTGCAACTGATGGAGTATTTAGTATGGATGGTACTGTTGCACCATTGCCGTAAGATATATTTGTTTTTATTTAAATAATGTTTAATGAAAACATACCATTCTCTTTGGTTTATTTTGTAATATACATATTACAAAATAATACATATTTGTCTATATTAAATTAGATTACTTTTTAAGAATTTTTATGATCAATGTTATATTTTTATTCTTTTGATTTTTCATTATTATATTTTTATTTTGTTATATAATATGATATTCCTTATTATTCTGGTATATTTATTCTCAAAATAATTCTAAAAAATTATAACTATTCATTTTTTATATTTAACATTGAACAATATTATAACATTGAATTTTATTTCAAATTAAAAATCACTACATAATTAATATTTTGTTTTTATAATCTTTTTAAATACAAAGTTAGTATAAAATATTTAATTTTTAATGAAATACATGCATTTAAATAGAAACTAAATAGATCAAAGTATGATTTTATCTTAATCTTATCATTCAAAATGATATTGCATCATTTGAAAATGAAACACATATTGTATCTGAATAATTTCAGTTTCATTTCACTTAAATTTCCTGTTTTAAAAACAGGAAATTTCAAATTTCAGAAGCAATATTATAAATTGCTTTGTAAACAGTTAAATAATAAAAATATAAATAATAGTTATAGCTCTATGTAAATTATTTGCAAATCAAACTCAAATTTTTCTGTATAAAAAACTATAGTTTACTTTTTTATTTTTTGCATTCTGTCTTCTGATTAATTTTATTGCATCAACATATGATAATACTTTTGGTTTATTCATTTTTTAAATAAGTTAAAAATCCTGGCTTGAAACAATTCTTTTATTTACTTCTATTCATTTTAATCAATTTTACATTGACAGCAAAATGCATTTTGTTATCGATATTTTTTTAAATTTATTTTTGTATTTTACAAATATATTATGATTTAGAGCATGTTTAAACATCTTTCAAGGTGTGAATTGCATTGATTAATTCTGGAAATATAGTCTGTGATAAAAAGAATTTAGAAGAATTTTGCACTATAGGATTTTAAAATAAAAAATAGAAAAATTTATTTTTATGAAATTATAGCAATGTTATCTTGCAAATTGCAAATTTCAAATAACAAGAAAAAAGTTATCAAAATGAAAGTGACGGAAAATTATCTGCAGGACCAATTTTTCAGTTTTAAAGTTCTAATATTTTGTTGATTTATATTGATTTTTTAAATACTTCAAAAAGTCTCTTTGTTATGCCAAGAATTAAGTCCTATACTTTTTGATGGAGATTTTCCCATGCATTTATGATAGTAGTTTTAAGTTCTGCTACTATCTATATTTTGGGTGACTACTGTGAACGGTGTGTGCTAATATCTCCCAAACATTCTCTATGGGATTTAAATCCAGTGAGAGGGCTTCATTTCATTACTTCTATCTTTCTGTCCTCAATCACTACTGTTCAATCTGTATGAACAGGGACATTGTTATGCTGGAAAATCCATCCATATTCTGCCATAATTTAATTAAAATGTGGAAAAATAGTTGCAGCATGCACAAACAACTTTGAGCATTTAAATTGCAATTTGTGCTGTATTCTGTTACATTTGTTCCCCAAACCATCACTAAACCATTACCCAACTGTCTTTTAGATAAAATTGGATCTTTTTTGCAGAAATTGTCAAAATAATATTCAGCTGACCATTGAGATTAAATTTTTTTATCTAAGAAAATAACTTTTCATTTGTTGGTTTATGCCATATAGTCTTTTGCAAATGCAACTTTACCTCCTGACAGTTTTTACTTGATGGAGGTTTGTTGAATTTTTTGTACACTGTGATTTCAGTCCTTCATAGTTCTCAGACTAGTCATAATTTTAAGATAATCTTTTATTACTTTAGATATTTTGCTGGAGTTTGATGCAGCTCTAATAATTTGATGAGTTGAGCATTTATCAAGAGCTCATGGCCTTCTGGAACAACACTTAGGATTTTTTAAATAATTATTTATGACACTCTCACTTCTGTTTAAACATCCACCAATTTAACAATTTGAAAACTTTTCTGACTTCAATTCATCAATTTGCCCTTCTTATAGTCAATAATAACATAATACCACATTTCATTTTTAAATGATGCTTATAATCTGAAATTTTTCTTTATTGAACAATGGTAAATGATGCCTGCTTGTGCAATGATGGAAACTTATGCACATTCTGATTTTCATACTAATTTACATGGATACATCTAATTTTTTGTCATGTCCAAGAATATGAAAATTAAGCTTTCTTGCAGTAGGTAAATAATAATAATGAAAAAATTGCTTAGTTTTTTCAGATTCAATAATTATTGGCATATATTTATTGTGTGGGTTATTTTTGTTACTTAATGTAAGTTTCATATAAAAATTAATAGATTATTTTATTACATTATATTATCCTTTTTTAATTTATGATATCAAAGCTAATCAAAATAAATGTTTGTAAACAATAAACTAAAATATAAGTAGGAATTTTTCTAGTAACTATAGAATCTGGAAAAACCTTGTTAAGTATCCAGTTTTGAACTGGATAGTTTATTCTTTGGATAGCTGAACATATAAGAATTTTGTTTAGTTTTTGTAGAAATTATTGACTTTTAATTTCAGGATACTTTAATACTTTATTTAGTTTAGTAAAAGCACAATATTTAAAATCCTCTTGTAAATTGTCAATAGTATGTCATTTGTATTTGAAAGTTACCAATCTTAATGATATCAAAATATTTTCTTATTTATAAAAATACAAAATTACCTATACAACTTCCACAGTTTCTCTGCCTAATGGAATGCACAACATCTGATTACTGCCTTGCACTTCGATATGGCAGTCAAAACAAATGTGTCAGGTTCATGGTGGACACCCTGTATATTTATATTTATTACTGATTTATGAACTAAATTAATTCAGTTTTTGATTTCTGATGGATTTTATTTACACATACAAACACATATATACAAGCACATACAAAATCGTCATTTAATATAATTAAAAACAATAGATTTGTTTATGATTCTAAGCTGTATTCTCTATAATACATTTTTTTTGCTGTCAGTTTTATTAGAATATTTCATGTATTTTATAAACGAATTTTAAAAATATAAAGTAAATATATTGTAATATTTAATTTCAATTTTTTAAATTGAATACTTAAACTGATATAAAACTCATATTATATAATTTGTTACTGATTTACTCTCAAAATAAGTTTCTGAAAGATTCAATTTAATTTATAGATTATCCCATTACAGTTTTATTTTAGTTTTGAGATGAAAAATAAAAATTAATCAACACTTAATATTTTTGTTTAACTTCAGAGAAATTTAAAAGATTATATATTTGTATATATAAACTTTTATATATTTTCCATTTTATATATGTTATTAGAGATAAGTATACAATATTATTTGTTATTCTACTGTATTTATAAATATTGCATTATTTTTTTTGAATTACTAATATTAAAATTTAAATTATATGAATGGTAAGTTATGATTATTAAATAATATCAATAATTGAAATAAATTGTTTTACAGCCAGATTTGTGACTTAGCTGATAAATATAATGCTTTAGTATTTGTTGATGAATGTCATACAACTGGATTTTTTGGGAAAACTGGGAGGTAAGAATTATATATTTTTAATTTAAAAAAAAGGATATATCAATAGCAACAAAATTGATATTTGTTCACAAATAATGATTTAAAATAGAGGCACAGAAGAACATTTTGGAATTCCTGGACGTGTTGATATAATTAACTCAACATTAGGAAAGGCCTTAGGTGGAGCAGCAGGTAAAAAATTAGTTAAATATATCATTATGTAATTTAAAAACTGACAAAATATTATTTAATTCATAACAAATAACTAAATAATCAAAAGATTAATAAGAGTAAAAACTACATTATTTTGACATTTAACTATTATCTATGATAATCAAGGAATGCTATTGGATATTTGTGGATATTACAAAAAATATTTAAAATTTATGTTATTTTTAGTTATTAACATCTAAAAAATAACTTTCTTCAATATTAAAATATATATACTATATGTATGATATGTAATGCTTTTGTATAATTTATATAAAAAATATAAAGTTGTTATAATTTATAGGGGAATTTATTTAAAAGTTAAATTATAATTAGAGTTAAATACATACATGGTTTTTACAATCAAATAATAGATTTATATTTTAAGCTTCTTTCAGAAATCACAAACATAGCTTATTTTAAATTATACAAAAATAGAATTATTATTAAAAATAATCATTTCTTAGTACTTTCGAATATTCATTAATATAATTAAGAAAGCATTTTAATATTAAAAAAAAAATGCAAAATAATTTAGCAATAGAATTAGTGTATTTAAAAAATTTAAATGTAATTTACAGGTATAAATTGTAATTTTGTAGATTATGATTTATTTTTGAATGTTTTTAATTTTTCTGTTTCTGTAAAATTTTTAATAATTATATCACATTAATTGTTTTCCATTGCTTTCAGGTGGTTATACAACTGCAAAGAGAGAACTAATTGATCTTCTTCGTCAGAGATCTAGACCTTATCTTTTTTCTAATTCTTTGCCTCCACCTGTTGTATCCTGTGCTAGTAAAGTAAAAAGTTAATTTTGGATACTTTTAATTATTACAATTTGATATTTTTGAAATTAAAAGTATTTTTTTTTTTTTCTTATATTAGGTCTTTGATATTCTTTTAACCAGTTCAGATCTAACAGAGAAAGTTTCAAGAAATACAGAACTGTTTAGATCTGAGATGAAGAAAAGTGGATTCAATATAGCTGTATAGAATCAAAGTTAAATGATTAATACATATTTAATTTTAACTCTAAAATCGCTTTTTTCTTATTTTTTTTTAGGGAGATAATCATCCTATATGTCCTGTAATGTTAGGAGATGCTAAATTAGCTTCTGTATTTGCAGATGAAATGCTAGGTAAATATAGAACTAGATGGTGTCTAATGTAAAACTGACCCCAGAATCAATTGAGTAAATTATAGTAATTTTCATATTGAAAACACAGGACAAATGGAACAAAATAAAATTAGACCCAAAAGAAACTCTTTGAAAACTTAATTTTATTCACAAAACATTACAGAAACTTGCATAATCAGTTCTCAGTTACTTAAGTTGGTGAATGGAGCCAGTTTTATATGGGATGCCTGATATTTTTGTTAAAATAATTTTCTTCTCTTTTTAATAATTATAGTCAAAATTAATTTTTATTTTTGGTATAAAATATTAATTTAAAAAAAAATACAAATAGATTAAAAGTGTATTTTCTAATTTGTTGAAAATATTGCTAAATGCATTTATATAAAAATGTCGTATTAATCTTCTCAAGCTAATGATCAATAATTTATTTGATTTGATTAAATTAATTGTTTTGGTACTTTGAAACCGTGCTAGTAGTTATTAGTAGTAATTCAAACACAAATTATTATTGTATTTATTTTCAGGCACTTGGCAATTTTTATCATCAAATTTTATTTAGTTGATACGTGTTGATATTATTTACACACATTTTGGGCATTTATTGCCCCTCTTCAGCCAACTTTTTAATTTACAGGTTATCAGGATATTAAAACCACAAATTTCCATCGCCTATGTTTACTTGTTGTTATGGAATTACAAAAACTTCTTGGCCCTTAACACACATTAATCTTGCAGTTTTTCTCTGTAATTGTTGTTGTTTTGTTGACCCTTATTCATTTTTTGATGATTGTTGCCATTTCAGCTTCAGAATTCTTATTCTGGTACTTTGAAACCGTGCTAGTAGTTATTAGTAGTAATTCAAAGTACGGTTTCAAAGTACCAGAATAAGAATTCCGAAACTGAAACAGCAACAATCATCAAAAAATGGATAAGGGTCAACAAAACAACAACAATTACAGAGAAAAACTGCAAGATTAATGTGTGTTAAGGGCCAAGAAGTTTTTGTAATTCCATAACAACAAGTAAACATAGGCGATGGAAATTTGTGGTTTTAATATCCTGATAACCTGTAAATTAAAAAGTTGGCTGAGGAGAGGCAATAAATGCCCAAAACGTGTGTAAATAATATCAACACGTATCAACTAAATAAAATTTGATGATAAAAATTGCCAAGTGCCTGAAAATAAATACAATAATAATTTGTGTTTGAATTACAATAAATTAATTGTATCAGTTATTTATGAAGATGTTTAAAATTAATATAACTTTTAAAAATAAATATTCATATTTCAGATAAAGGAATATATGTAATAGGATTTAGTTACCCTGTAGTTCCTAAAGGTAGCTATTTTCATTTTTTATTTTAGATTAATTAGATATTAAATTGCTAAAGATGTATTAATGAAAATGATTTTGATATCAAGTGATTTTCATTTACTTAAAATAAATTTTAAATCCTAAGTGGAAGAATGTAAAGATAATTTTTAAACTTTTTCTAAATTTATTTTAATAGGAAAAGCAAGAATTAGAGTTCAGATTTCTGCTGCTCATTCTGAAGAGGATATTAGAAGGACAGTGCAAGCTTTTGTTGATGTTGGAAAGAAATTGAAAGTTTTGTAAATTTTCTACTCAACAATTCAGATTGTTTTAGATGCTATTTTGAAACTGGACTACGAAAAGTGGTTAATTTGTTGAGATGCCAATATTGAGGTTTTGGTAAATTTTCAATGAAATTACAGTCTTTTCTATAAAACCAATTCCAGGTCTCTAGCTATAATTGCTGCATTGCAATTTTTACATTTTTAATGATGGGGAATAAAAATAAGTTGAAAAATTAAATGAAAATTAACAAGAATGAGTGGAAAACTATTAAAAAAAAATACAAGATAGAGAAATATCTCAAGTTTCTAACAAGAAAAATCAAAGTAATATTTTTTTTTTATAGAGATTACTTAGGACAATAAAATAGGTAGAATACAGTAGATCAGTTAAATTTGACTAATGCATTCATGTATAAACTCATTTATAAAGTTGTTTTTTTACATTAACCACCTTTTCTTAGTCCAGATCACATATATTTTGCTTTTTATTTTCTGTGGTTTTCTTAAAAGAACACAAAATTACATTTTTATTTGAAATTTTTAAAAATAATTTAAGCGCAAATTAAAGAATTTTACATTTAAAATGTATTTTTATTTCAGTTGAAGTGTTTAAATGCTATAATATGCTTTTTGTTTTCGTTTTTATTAATAAGTAAACTCAAAGTCTGTTATAGTTTATTTCATTATACAGGATATAATTCACGTTTTTAATAAAATCTCCATTTTTAACTTTATAATTAGAATAATTTCATTTGCAGTTAAACGTATTTTCAATCCATTGTCAACAATTCTACTATAAACGAATGGCTATTATTACTAAATATATAAACCATTCTTCGAATATGATNGGAAAAAATATTTTCTACATAAAAATGTAGAGATATTATTAGTTGGTGTGTAAAAATAAAAACAATTTATAGCAAAATTTGTAATACTTTAACATAACCTATTTTATTTGCCTGCTTCAGTGCATATGTATGTTTCTACATGTACACTCAAAATGAACTAAACTGTAAGATATCTCAAAATATCAATGAGTTTTTATTTGGAAATATAATTTTCATGTGCGTGATTTTTATTTTTGTAATGATACATATCTGTGTATAGAACTTAGTCAGCATGAGAGAATGTTAGGTGTTGAAATCCACATAATAAAAGTAAATGTCAATACAAAAATGTACATTGCTAAATTTGTGTTTAACTTAAATAATTTGATAAACAAATTCCTGGAATTATACTTTTTTCATTTTAAAATAGAAAACAGAATTAAAATAATTTTTGTCATAAAAATTTGTAAATTTATTTATACAGTAATTATGCTAAATTGCATATTTGATGAATAAACAAAGATTGTTTATTTGCATGTTTAAAGAATTACTTTTATTGCAGAATTTGTATATTTTTCATTGTCATGTTAAGAAATATTATGTCGTTTAAAAAGGAATGATTGTTGTTATATTACCAGATTAATATATAAGAGTTTATATAATCAAATATATTTTTCATATTATGGGATTTATTTTTGTAATGGAATTGTTAATAAAAGTTTTAAAATTAATTTTTAAAGAGTTAATAATATAAATTTTATCATAAAAAATATATTAAACTAATACACATTTTTGCATCAAAGTATAATAAATTGAATCTATAAATGGAAATGATTCAATACATAAAGAATATTGTTTATAATATAGTATTTGTTTTATAAATCTAAATTATGCACACCATTCTCAGCTTAGACTGAAGATCTTTAGAATCAAATCTTATTGGATATTCTTGAAATTTTATTTTATGTTTAGATTCAACTGGAATTTCAATTTAAACAACGAATTTTTAACTAAATAAGTTTATTCCAATTTTTAAAAAATTAAACTCATAAATAGAAAAGGCGTTGAAATTAACTATTTGAAATTCTGATAGATCTTACAACATACCTAATAAAATATAAAATTTAAATAAAATTTGAAAATTGATAAAATTGCAAATTTCAAATAACAAGAAAAAAGTTATCAAAATGAAAGTGACGGAAAATTATCTGCAGGACCAATTTTTCAGTTTTAAAGTTCTAATATTTTGTTGATTTATATTGATTTTTTAAATACTTCAAAAAGTCTCTTTGTTATGCCAAGAATTAAGTCCTATACTTTTTGATGGAGANAAAAATTATAAATTTTTAGACAATTTTCTACGACTGCAAAATAAACGATTTTATTAAAATTATCATTTGATGTTATCAAACAGATTGTTTTTTAAATGGCAAATCTCTGGAGTGTCGTTTGAAACGTTTTTTTTAAAAAAAAGGATGTGGCCCTGGGGTCTTTTTATTCGACACCGCGGTAAAACCTTATTAAGGATTACGAATTTCGCTTGAAAAAAATTCAATAAAAATTAGAATTACTCGGTTTATATAATTTACAAGAGGCAGATTATTGTCCGAGGTTTAACGCGTATTATCTCATCAGAAGAGATGGAGAAGGGGGAAGAAAGCTGTTTAAATAGCCGAATAAACAGCATGGGACATAAAAAATCTTCAACGCATTCGGGAGTAAAAATGGAAGGTGTATTGAGTCAGATAATACATTGGGACATGACAGGTCGGATTATGTTTGCACTTCCCAACCTTGCTTTCGATAATAATAGGTGTTTTATAGGATGGTAATTTTTAGTCGGTGACAAACAAAATTGCCTTGATTTCTATATTTTCACATCAACGCTACTTTTCCTTCTGCTCAGTCTGCACTTCAGAAACGACATATTTTATTATATAATAAAACGACATGGTTTTTATGTGTTCTTTTTTTCTTCTTCTTCTTTCTCTACGATGGGATCCGACTAGAAGATTGAGAAGTCGCTATTTAATGTGTAGGAAATACAGTATTTTAATATCGTAGCAGACTGAAGAGAAATTCAATGGCGATATAATCGCGGCTTTGATTTTACTACGCAATAAACTCCATCTACAGATTTTTTCCGCAATGCGTGAAAAAAGGTGGAACAATTGTTCACGAATGATTGAGCTTTAATGGTAGGGATTGTTGGATATTCCACGCGGTAGTTACTATTCCGGAAAAACTTATACGGAAAGCTTAGTTTGAAAGAAAATTCCACGATAAAACTCGACTTATAAGCATCGGTGTGAAGTGGGAGCGATACTTTCAACTGGTGGATAAAGTTTAAGTAAAAGTAAACAACAGCACTAATTCCGAAGTAACATTCGTTTCGGGGGCAAGAAAAACAACTATTTTCCTACTCTTTTTGTCACTGTACATCTTTCTAAACTTTATTCCTGAAATTATCAACACCATTTACATAACTGTACAAAGACGCAAATCTATACAATCACTTTTTATGTTAGGAGAACGTTACAATACTAAAGATAGATTCGGCGCAAGTCTCTAACACCTGTTATACCACTGCATTGCGGACACAGTTTCTTCATACCCTAATAAAGTAAAAAAGAAGAAAAACTGACAAACCTTGACTTTATCTAGAAGCATAATTTATCACTTGATACTTTATCGTTAGCTAGCTCGACAATACTCTACCAATTGAATATAATAAACACGCGTTAAGAGAAAAGAGGATATCATCTTGCAATAAAATTTTATCTGAGACGAAATGATTAAATTTCAAATTTCAAATTATATTTTATAAACGATTTACACCTACCAATGTTTTCAACCAACATTCTTCGCAGTGGACGTGCCAACAGCAAACGGATACCACCGGTTTGGTATACATTTCCTGACAAACAGATAATCCGATTTAATCGTTAAAAAAGTATATTTAGAAATGTTTAGATATAATATTAAAATATCTTACCATGCATACGAAACATCTTAGAGTTTCGTCAATCTTTTGGAGATCTATTTCTGTACAGTTTACTTTGATATCTTCGCAATCTGAAGTTCTATAAGGAAAATCATTTTTACACCGTCTGATTACATATTATCAATTTTAAAATTGATCCTGCGATAATTTAATAATGAACTTGTAAAATAAAACTATTCCAATTTCTTAAGTAAGTTAAGAAACTGAAAAATTGGAAATTGCTTAAGAAACCTTAAGCAGTTAAACAACGAACTTGCATCATTCTTTAAGAGTTACATTTACACGTAGAAACTTTTATTATATTTTAAATAGAATAATTTTAACTTTCTCGTCTACAGAGTAATTTAAATTAAGGAAAATCGCGGTCTGTAACAAAATTAAGCACAAAAAATCAATACTACAGCCTAAAATGGACCTATAAACGGGCCTACAATCAGCGGTTGTAGGCCCGCTAATTCAATTGTAAAAATAAATAAATAAAGTCTACACTTTTAATTTCTTATTTATTTCAAACAAATATTTTCCAAAGCTGAATGTGTAGGCCTATTAAAGGTTTCTATATGTATCTACAACAAATTATATAAACAAAGCTAGATAAGAAATTTATGACAATAGTTTTCAAACAAGTTAAATAAAAGAAATTATGTATATACGAGAAATTATCAAATCTGTAAGGTTTGTGTATCAGCTTCCAATTATAAATATAAACGAATTAACTAAAAATAAAGATACGAGTAGGAGATTTTAAAATGATTTTTTTATAATATCATTTATACCGTGTTATCTTTCATATGTGATGCCGTTTGGGATCGGCCTATGTGATTATATAGACAGAAATGAATAAATGTTACGCCAAAACTGATGTAAAAATCTTTTTTCTCCTAGAAACACAGTAATCTAGTTATCATAGTAATTAATTGCATAAACGAAGTGATAAAGATGCCATCAAAAGATAATTTCCAGAATTCCTCATATATAAAAAATTTAAAGAAACAATAAAAATCGGGCGCTATTTGGGCCCGATTTTTATTGCTTCTTTAAATTTTTACAGGCCATTTAATTAATATGCCTCGGAACGGAGGCCCTCAAAATTAAACTTCTATACACATTTGAATTATACTTTGTTATATAAATGAATTTTTACTTTGACAAGGTAAAAAAATCTGTTTTTATTTATTTTATTCATATATTTTATATAATTTTAGAGGAAGTATGGCCCGGGCGCTATCTCATTTTCTCACCTCCCGGACAAGATTTCTCTCACAAGTTCCATATAAGATTTTATCTTTAACATTATTAGCTTAAGTATGGAGAAATACTTGAATAAACGACCGATAAACACTCGAATATAAATGATATTATAGAAGATAAGTATTATATAACTTTATAAACTATGCAAAATTAGAAAATAACTATATTTAGCCTACCTTTGGTCAGTAGCTGCGGTCGTACTACTTATTTCTTGAGCTAAAAGTAAGAAAATTAAATTAAATTAATTATTCTATAATATAAATATATTTAATAATAAGTCTACCTTCGTTATTATTCCAAGTGGACAAGTCATTTGCGGTGGAGCCATTTCTGTAAACATTTAATTATTTCTTTAGTAAACACGTGACTTATATATTATTAATATTATTTTTCATATAATGCGAATTAAATGTGATAGTGCTTCCATCTATCGTCTTTTAACTTACTTTTGAGTCGTTTTATTAACTTCCCTTTCTTCTTCTCTTTCAGCCGATACTACGTCAGCTTCCGTATATCTAACTATTATTAAGGAATTAAAATAATATAATTCATTTAAAAAATATTCGCTAAAATATTAAAAAATTAAAAGGATGCTGTGGTTGACCGTAAGTGGCGGTATCGTCGCAATCAACGTTTAAATCTTGGCTATCGTCGTCTTGATTGGTTTGTCCTTTATCTACGTCAAGAAAATTTAAATTTTTAAAATTTAAAATTAATAAATATACTGTAAAATTATTTTAAAATTTTTACCGTTCATTTCGGAGATGTTTAAGCGTCTAGAATCAGACCAATCGTAATCAGTGCTCTCCACATCCATATTTTCTTCATTCTGTATAAATAAATAAATAAATATACTGTAAATATTTTAATGTAATATTCAAATTTCTCTATAAATTATAGAAAATATAATAAATTTAATGTCACGATTCAAGAAAATAAATTTTTAGCAGTCATTTTTTGATTTTGAAAGGAAAATTCTTTCGCAAATATTTCCTGTTTATATTGATAGGCGAGAACTTATATTTGTTATGAGAATGCATTGGGTAAAGATGCCAAACGTATAGAGTAAATTTTAATAAGGCGAATTTTTTATTTCGATAAAACGAAATATGGAAATTCTCCTCCTTATTGAACATATTTGCATTTTTAGATATTATTGTTCTTGCTTCTTAAACTAAGAACTATTGTTTTGCATTGTAAACGTTAGACTCGGATGTATAAACGTTCAACTATTTCATTTTATTGTAAAAGCCTAAAATTCTTCTAAAAGAAACGCAATTTATGTGGAAAATAGTTTGAAAAAATAAGCCAAATTGCATTGTATTTGCTTATTAGATTCATTATTTAGAAAGATACATAGGCCTATCAGCGACCCATAAACTTACATGTTTAATATCCCAGTAGTAAAAAAAATAGCGTTAATAACTGTATTATATTTTCAGAAAATAAAAGGTTTTATAAATACATAAAAAGTTTAATGAAGTGAATACTTTATAACAAATTTCTGCTGAGACCTCCTATAAATGATCTTATTAATGTATTTGCGATAAGATCATTACATTTTATAAAATCAAAGTTAAAGTTAATATAAGGGCGTTGTTAAATATAATTAAAACTGAAATATTTTCTATTTTACAAGAGATCTAATAAATTAAAATATTACATCAAATATAGGGCCTAATATCAAAAGAATATAAATTTTAAACCGAGCGCGTTAATGTATGGCTAATTTACAAATTCACTTCTGTTAGATTTATGATTTTATGGAGCCTGTCCTTTCCCTGTTTATCCTTCTGGGCTTTATGACGTCCCGTACAGTACATCTAAACTATTATCGGAGAAATCTTCCCACCGATTCAAAGAATACGCTAAAATGGACGTTGTTCTATCAAATTTTCAAAATTTTGCTGCAAAATTATTATATTTTATGTATAAAATTATATAGGTTATATTAAAAATACAATTATCTATAGGCCTATACAATATAAACTTTTTAAAATAATTTTTTTTTAGTAATAAACATTAGAAAGGAAATACATATCAATCTCAGGTCGAATTTATATGTAAACTAAACAAGGGCCTCGCGTTATGAATGTATATCTAGGGCCTCACATTTTTAATGTATCATTTGGTGAGAAGAAGAGTCTGTTATATTAACAGAGCTGGACTTAGACACAAGTCTAAGCCCTATTTATTTGATTCAAACCTAATTGACCTCAATAGTTTTACTAAATTTTGAATCTCATAGATATGAATGAGAAGCTTAAATTATAAATTCTAAGCATTAACTCTCTAATTTTATTTTATGATATAAATTTCATAGGCCTATCAAATTTTTAAATATTCATCAAATATTTTTATTCTGACCTCTATAAATATAAATTTAAAACTTTGATGACGTATTAAACAGGATAAATTTTTGTTTTGTAAATCTCTATACTGTATTTAAATGTGTAGCTACTTATCAAATTGAATATTTATGTTTTGATTAATTAAAATATAAATAATTATAGTTCTGTTACTAAAAATATAAATTTATATTAAAATAATATAAAATTACAGCTACAATTTATGGTTGGAAATTGTTTAGAATTAGAAGCTTGTATACAAATTAGGAAAGAAGACTGAACAAAAACTGCTTAAAAATTGAATTTTAGATAATGTTACCCGGGCCTATTTTTTAAATGTCAGCCATTTGATAACATCGGATAACTTAAAAGACTACAAATTTCGTTTCTTCGTAGCAATTTCTGGTTTTTCTAATTCAAATTGAGACAAATGAAGTCTCTTAATACGTTTTATTTATAATTAAGTCTTGATCTTATTACAGAATTTGCTCCTGTTTTTATCTAGTTAAAAAACTTTTAAAAACATTGTAGGCCTAATAATTTTTATATAAATTATAGGTTAATATTTATTTAATTTCATAAAAAAATAAACAGTGAATTAATGAAATAGTAAAATAATTAGCATATCTTTGATAATTTCTTGTTAATATCTTATTTAAATTTATAGAATAGTGTGTTTATAATAAGTTTAACGAGCTTTATATAAACGCTAAAAAATATTTTCTGTCATAANGTTTTAGTTGACTCTGACATTAAAAGAATATGTTAAAACAATTTGCATAACTTATAATTTGTATAAGAAGCAATACTGAAATATTTAATTTTTAAAAATAAATACAGTCAAATCTATAAACAAAGGCGACCGTCGGAACGTAAAAAATGGCCGTTATTGGAGATTCGACTGTATTTATTAATATGTAGGCCGATAACTATAATATTCTAGGAGGTTTAAATATGAAAAATTCTTTAAACTTTTGCTTCGAGTCGATTTCGTATAAAAATATACTCTAAATATATGTTTAGTACATCTTATTTATATTAAATTTCATTTTTATTTCACTAAACACGAAATTTTTACTTCGCGAATTATCAAATTATAGGAACGTACTGTACATATAAAAATCTCCGGATTAACTACAATATTTTAGATCCAGTACTTGTATTCACAACTAAGAATCAAGAGTTAGAAGTTAACCAATATGCGCTCATGTATTAAAAGTAAAGTAAATGTTAATTGGTTAATTTGTTCTAACTCTGGTTGCGAATAACGGCCATAGTCAGAAACTTTTTATATGAGTATTCCTATAATAAGGTCTTTTATAGGCTCTATAGTACTATATAAACATTAGGCCTATTCTATTAACTAAATAATCGAATTAACAGAATGAATGTTAATGTAATAAATGAATACATTATGTAATACAGTACTTTAATATAGCCATCTATCAGTTAAATGCAGCATGTCTTATTGCTTGGCCTTATTAAAACAATGAATATGTATAAATTATACGATTTATCTATGAGATGTTAACACTAATGTTGACATAACTTGTTACGAAATTGTCCTGCGTGTGATTCTATATCACGTGCATGAAGTCAGGACTCGATTTTGAAGTCCTCAAAAAAAAAGCCCTACCAAAATGCACTTTCTCCATATAAGTGTTAAAATATTTTTAAGAACCCTGTATTATGATACAGAGTGCATTATTATGCCTATAGATAATATATACACATACATGTATAACGTAAGGAGTAAAGTGCATTGTTTTCGTTATCATTTCTTAGAATATCATAAAGTATACAATTTGTTTGCAATAATTGCTAATAAATACGCTACACTTTCTCGTTTTATTCTTACTTTTCTGGGGCGAATTAATTCGAATATTTAAATATACATTTCTTTCAATCAAGAAAATTTCAAGAATACAGCAAGGTAGACAATTGATAATTCTTTTTTCTATTTAATGATTTATTTAATTGATATCTCGTATTTTCAAATTCGAATCCATTCATGTTATCACTATCTCAATCAGTAGCGTAACCAGAGAAAACCAAAAGGCTAAGGCCTCCTTATCTTTGTAAATAAATGAAGAAAGAAAAAAATCAAATAATTACAGGAAAAAAGATTTGAATGTGACAAAAGCATCTACACACGTGTATGTGCAGTACAATATCTAAGAGTTTACTCTTTATCCACGGCAATAGTGTACAGGACAAACGCACAATGGTACAGGGGAGATGTAGGTTTACACGTTCTAATTCAGGCCCCCTCTAATGTCGCTATTGATCTCAATTAACTTCTTTTGCCAGTTCTGCTTAAAGAATTGGCAAAATATTTTTGATTATATTGAGCTTGCTTCTTGATTTTAGAATTGTAACTTTCAATAGTAAGTTAACAACGAATCATTTCTATATGCAAAATATAACTTTAAACAATGAAACAGAATTAATGCTTTCACACTTGACTATCTTGATGCACGTCATACATTAAGAAGTGGTTAACAATACACGCTACTGGTACCAATCAACAGAATAATTTTACTGTAGTTTACAGCTTTTGACATAGAAAATACGTTTGCCCAACACTCCCCAACTTATTATCCTTCTTACTCACGGTTCATAAGTCGGATTATCCAGTCATCCGACTTAAGTGTGATTATTATGCTGACAGTCATTGAAGATCGCGACCTGCATCTATGTAAAGGAAAGACGATCCTTACTCTAAATATGTAGATTAGGAAATCAAAAATACGTTTGAAATTCGAGTTATAAGAAATATTTATACTGTTTACTTAAATGCGCATTATAATGCGGCACTGCATGATCGAGAAGTTTCTCTATTCAAAAAAGTTGAGTGCAATATCCACTCTACCTTGGCAGAGTTCGTAGATATTTTGAGCGATGATCTGTCTGAAGAAGGAAGCCATTACAGGAAGTTAGGAATAAAGGAGGTGGTCGCCGATGTCTGGATGTCTTCGGCGACAGATTGACATCCTCTTGCACATGTCAAGGATGTGCTCTATAAATCAATTTTGTTCAGAGACCGCATCGTTTTGTTGTGAAGAGTATTATCGATGGAAACATACGTCTTCTGACATCTTTTCCAATTCGGTTCTGCTCGGCTGATTACCGGACAGAACATTTATACAATTGGATGTCATGATTCAAACAATTTATATATATATAAAAATAACAGGTATAAGCCTCATTTTACACGTTTGTAGAATCATTTTCCATTAAATTTACACGTTTATACGGGCCTAGTTTAGCAGCTAATCGTGAATTAAGCTAGTTATTAGGCTTGTGAACAGTGTAGAATGTGTAGAACGTTTGTGAAAAGTTGAATTTGGTTACATATTAGTCATAAAAAAGGTCACGTGTAGCAGGTTGTTTTCAGTTGCCCTATGATCTTAAATAGCAGTATGGTGCTATACCGACGCTCCCCCGGAACGACTCAATCGATTTGAATAAATGTTGATTCATTTGAAAGCGGAGAAGGAACACGTCATGCACATTTTCTCCCTTTATCCTCCTGATTTTGCTCGTTAATGGCAATAAACGGTATAATATTTAAATTTCTAAAGATTTTCTTCTCGATTTTTCATTCAGAGAATCTCGTATTAAGGTTCACATTAAACAAATTTAACAAATAAAAACGAAAATGAACTTTAAAAAATGAATTAAATAAACAAAAAGAAAACAAGAAAATGTTGGTTAACCTTAATAAAATTTATTTTAATTGCATTTTTAACCGATTATGATACAAATCTTGGAGTTTTTCAGTTAATAAGTCAATTTAAATACAGAAAAATACTTACTTTGCGGTTGCATATGGGCATATGTTCGGACATATCCATAGGCAAACGAGGAACATTGCAAACTGGACACGGTACGTCATCGTTCATCTTCTTTTTCTTATTATTGCAAGCTCGAGCTTAAATATAAACAAAATATACTCATTTTTACAATTAAAATAATAAATATTTTACTAGACCTATGTAAATAGACAAGGAAACAAATCGAAGAGGCATTTTATCAGAATTTAGTGTATGAGAAACAGAATTTAATAATATTTAAGCAATGTATTGGCAGGGATTGAATTATTCTTCTGATCATGAAGCTGATACTCGCTATATTTTCGCTTTTTAAACTTCCTTTTAAGAATTTTGTGTATCGAAAAACGTTTATTATATCTTAAATATTTCATATATTTAAAAATTTTAAAGCTTCCCAGTCTTTCTGTGTTGCATTTATTAATTTTATCCCGTACAAGCCATATAAATCCTGTTCAACTCTAGCAAAATTGAAGCGTAGATAAGAAATTTCACTACATAGATTTGGCACTGTATTCTACAATTTTTCATTAATGTGCAATAAAAATTAATTAAAATATAGAGCATAACGCTTTATTTTCATTTTTAATAAATTTATACGGCACCTAACAGCGGATTAATATAGAAGAATTTCAATACGATACTCCCTATTTATTAAGCAAATTGTGAATTTCGACTTATATTAAAGATTAAGAAAATCGAATAAATTATATTTAAAAAGGGAATAAATTTGTTGGAACTTAATTCTGTAATTAAAAGTAAAAAGAGAAGTTGCGAAGAAAAGGTCGAAGATTGGAAGAGCAAATTTTTCCTTTATGGAGAAATGACATAATGAGTTATTTGATTGAATTCATTTATTCTCGAGTATAATCTATAAACATTTTCATTTTAGATTCACTGTTCAGCTAACACATTAACATCCAACGGAATTCAATTTACATCAGTTTAACTGCAGCGGAAGGGAAGGGAAAAAGAAAGAGAGAAATAATAAGGGAGGGAAAAAAGTAGGGGGAAGATGGGGCACATCGGTTTCCTATCAATTTGAATGTAAATACGGAAGATTGGAGACCAAAGTGATGGAAATAATACTTACCACTCAAGCGGTTCTGTCTGTTTGACTTGACTCGTTGGTAGGTCTGCAAAAGAGAAAGAGAACATTTTTTCCCTTTTTGCAAGAGCAATGAATGAGAAAGATTTGATATGCGTGTTGTTGACAGGTACGGTCATGTCAGCCGGAATTTGCAGCAGATCGTATTAAGGCCACTTCATTCTTTAATTAACCCGTGCCTTTTAGCAACGAAGAAAAACTAGCAACAAGCTTAATGCAGTTTCAATAAAACGTTACCGGGATTCATTGAGAAAAGCGATTACTGTTTTTCTCCTTTCCATTCAATGATTTTGGTCAGATTTTTTTCTCTCTTTCCACAAGAAATTTAGTTATTACCCTTCTTTTAAGCTCTTTAAAATGTTTTATAGTTGTTTTTTCAACGATGTGGATGCACGGGAGAATTTTTTAAGATAATTTGCCTAATTTTTTCTATAACATTTTAAAATGTAGCTATTTCTTAAGGGCGAAAATTTAAATTAATCTTGTTTAATTGGCAAATTTATAATATAATTTTTTTAATAGATCAATGAATTCGTGAAATATATGAAGATAAACGTCTTAGCATGTATGAGACTCTTTTAACTGAGCTTTTAACCTCTCACTTTATGTTATTTAAGTTTAAATATAAGCAAAATTGATCCTCATAGTTGCCTTATTTACTCATTAACATGAATTTGGGATTATTTTTAAAAAAAATTTAAAAGATTATTTTTTTAAGTAAAAATAAAACTTACCTCCCATCTGGTTTCTGGTTTTTCATCCTCTTTCCTCCTACAAACAGCGGGTGATCCCGTCTACAAATCAGAGTAGTACACTTTACGGATGTCTAATCATATGTTTAAGTTTCATTTGAGTGACAAACGCCCAAAGAGGAAGGAAAGGAAAAGCAATATCAAATCAATGTTCCACTTTCGCCACCCGATATCCATTGTGATGGTTTCAAATCACTAAACGGGTCAGGAAAAGAGGATTACTCGAGAGAGAAAGGCAGAAGATGGGGGTGAAGTAGCGAGAGGGGAAGTATACACAAAAACATTCGAAGATTGGAAATGGTGTTTAGAGTGAAGTAAACGTTCGAAGGCTTTACTTGGACCATACATTAACAACCAATACAATGCAGACATTTCCATTACTTCGTAAAACAGCCCAAAGGATTAACGCGGAGTTGCAAGTACGTTTGGGTAAGGCCAACCACACTTTTCCTTTCCCGGAATTTTTTGTATTTCACTAATGGATGGGAAGGACTTACCCTATTGCATGTAGATCCATCTTCAGACGATTGACTTAGATTTCTGTTAACAGAAACAGGGAAAAGTATACAAACTTATTCCATTGGATTATTTTGCATTAAAAATAACGCTCAAAGACAATACGTCTAAAGCATTCCCAATGCACCCCCTTTTAAAATAATGGCTTTAAACATAACAAGACTTTTATGAATATAGAAAATATATCTATTTAATCCTAAGAAAACATTAAATTATTTATGAAAAATACTTTTTATTCTATATTTTTCAATGGCTTATAACCGCAACCTCATCGAATTGTATTAACTCCAATTATGTAGACACGTAACTTTTCAGATAAAAGGGATAAAAATAAAATAGTTTTGATACATTTCTAAGAATATTTAATATAAAAACGAGTTTAACTCACTTGCTAATTTTTGTTAATCTTTCTACTTCAAATTGAAAGTGAGTAGACAACTCTGGTAACCTCAGCGTTATTCCACAAACTGGACAAAATGGAATTTGGCCATCGACCAGAATCTTTCTTTTAATTTCTGAAAACAAAATTATAAAGAATACGGTAAGGACAACTTTGTCGAAATTCAATTTATGTAGGATTTAATTCAGAGATCCGGTTTATTATCGTGGATGTTGGAATTTAGAAAGAAAGGAGTCAAAGGAAAAAAGTAGTGTTTGATTAGATAAACGATAAGAAAGTTGTTTTCGTTAAATACCCAAAAATCCTACAACCGAAGAAATAGAAAAGACAAAATGACAATAATGGGATCTTCGGTGGTCAGGCTACTTGACCTATATTAATTGTCTGTCCACTAATGGGAAAATGATAGCCCAACTGTCTTCTCTGACATTAGATTCGGAGATTTCAATCCATTATAGTATCTGCTAGGCTGTTTTGCCTTGCGAGCGGGAGTTTGGAGGGAAAGTCATCTGATAAAAGTGTTCTGCCCCCGTTCCATTTGATCCATTGGTCGAGAATTGAATCCCTTATATTTTCAAATGGTTTTCCATTTTTGCAAAAAAAAATTCGCCAGCGTTTTATCTTTTCTTCTTTCTATTTTTTAATGAATATAATTGCTTTTAATTTTACTTTTTGAAAATGCGATAATGCAAATGGTTTTCTTTTTCCATTCGCGAGTAAAAATTTTAAAATTACGTCATGTTTTATACATATTAAACTCTTCAAAAGTGCCTAATCTGTTCGAATTATTGGCGATTTATGTACTTAAAAAACGGAAATTCCGGAAGAAGATATCTTTTAACAACAATTAAACGAATTACGATCATTCAATAAGATATATTAGCAACGATTCAGTGATCCGTGAATCACTAAAATCTGTGATCGACCTTGGTCTACAATTGGCAAAGGGAGAGAGAGAGAGAGTGGTAGTTCTCCTAACTTTTTCCACCAATTCCACCACAAAACGGAGATTGTGTCGACCGATACGTCTGAGTGAGTTTTGACACCATCAATCTAACACCAGAACCATCATCGACTCTACTATCGACAAGGTGCTATTGTGAGAAGGACCAGGACAAACATTGTACCGACGCCTATTATAACCGACGTAATATACTAACTGTACCCTCGCGACTGTACACACCACACTTTTCTCCATATATGCGTATTGTATTAGACGTCATACATCTGCTGTACCAAACATATTAACTTCTAAGTGAGTGCCAGCATCAAAGTGGTTAGCGATCCGTCCCACCACCTAGAGAGAGGAAACGTTCTACTTCTATGAGCACCCCGGTTACACCTATTGTTGATATGTGTCGCTTAATAGCCTTGTCACACTGTCATCGCCCAACTGCCCTGTTCCACACTTCCAATTCGTTTTTATTGATAACCATTTTAAGTACATTTTCCATCCTTTCTTATAAAATTCCCTTCCCTTGGAAAAGAAACCAATATCTATCTTTACTTCTAGGACAAATTCTCGTATATACGCAACTACAGAACTTATTTTATAAGTTTTTGAAAATATTTTTTTGGCAAAAATCCGAAAAAGTATTCTTAAGAAGAGGGAATAAAGAATAAATCGTGTCTGACGTGGAAAATGATGCGAAAATCGTATATAAATATATTTATATATCGTGTGTATATAAATATAATCATCTTCCTTTTATACCGCATGGCTAAAAAGTGAGAAAAAGTGTCAGACTTAGTACATTCTTGGATGTTTACATTTTCGATAAAATCTTTCGATATAAATGATAGTTGGAACGTAGCGTGGAACCACGGCTTTTTTTCGTTGTAAACAGGTCACAAAACACATTTCACTGCATAGAAAAGGAAAAGTATCTAGACTGTAATTTGTTTGAACATTAGATATATATATATAAAATTAAAAAAAAAATAAATTCTTTTTTAATGATGCCTACTTGTACTTTTTGATATGTAACTGGGCATTATGCCATGAGCACAGTTTTTACTTTTTTAAAACCCAACCACTTTGTATAGAAGTAAAAAAAGATAGGAAATAATTTTTTTTTATATATTTATCTGCTTATCTGTCTCATTACATTTAATACTTTGACATTTTTCTCAGATTTTATTTCGGTGTTTAATAAGAGAATTAAAAAAATCTCTCTCTGCCATATGTTATAAAGCAATGTTTCTAGAGTTTTTAGAGCAAGTTACACATATTTATGAAGTGAAAAGTGGAAAAAAAAGTTAAATGAAGACGTTTTAAGTGAAAAAAAACGTCGATTTTTTTTTACTAGAAGGTCAAATTGCTTGTATAAGAAGTCATCACTTGATTTAGATTCAAATTGACAAGCAGCTGTATCTATTCATTTATACATAAACAAAGCTCGTAGTTTTACCACACCTACACCTGTTAAAATCCCGTTTAATTAAATATTATCGCTTGTAGTTTATAAGTAAATGTTAACACTTCACAATTTATGTTTCATTCGAAAGGCACGTACCAAATGGATTCGTTTGAATTGCAGAAGAAACTTGAAAGAATGAAGTAGTCCAAAAGTCGTCTTACAATCCCTACTCGTTTTGATAATAGAAGCGATTTAGTTTGGAAGAGTACAATCTGATTTGGTGACCAAACCATTGATAAGTGGCGTGGGATCGTACATTATGGTTTGTAATCAAGACAAACAGGATCATCAATCGATTCAAGTAGAAGTGTTGAGCCAGCCTACTCACTGTTTCCCCTAACCACCAATTGTACATTGAGGTCAAAGACCTTCTGTTGTCCACTAACATGACTTGAAAATCATTTGATAAAGATTGTCCAGTTAATCTTGTAGAGTGCGTACTATAATACAGTATAGCGGTTTGTATACTAAACTCTGTAATTATACACTTTGCTGGCGTGTAGAATGTTTCCAGATTAAAATATGTTTTAAAATAATATGTAAAATTAAATTTAATTTAACATAAAACAAAGAAACTTTTCATACAAGTTCGATAAGTTAATCTATTTGGATTACTTTCCATGTTGATACAAACTAGTTACAAGTTTCAGTACATGGAAGAGAAGATTTCGTGTAATCAATCATGTTGATAAAAAAAGTCTAGAATCAATCAGTTATAATCCAATACAAAAGTGAAGTTAAACTGATATAGAACCTAAATAAAATTTAATAACTGTATAAAATCCTACTTAACTTTATCAAAATTAAAGTAATTTAAAGGCGCGAGAAACGAAGAAGTAAAATTCTTGTAAATCTGGCGCATCAAGGAAAGTCATGAAAAAAAAAAATATGACACATTCCAAATATATATAAGGCAACTTTTAAAATTCTCATCTCGTTCGGGCGGTTTAAGGAAACAAAACAACAGAAGTATATATGTAATAGTCATTTATCAGTGTAAGTTGTAAGTCATTCTGGGCACGGTTTTATATCGAGCAATATGTCATTACCTGATACAACAAGCTTGGCCTATAAGACACCTTGATCCGGGCACATCGATGTTTGTACCAGGTAAGTGCCTCTTGTACAGATTACTTCCCTTTTTTTTCATTCCCCTATCAACGCCAGCCGCCTCCTAGCTATCGCTTGTGCATGCTTATTGTTGAAGCAGATGGCTGCTGGAGGTTGGCCTTATCAAATAGTGATTTGTACTTGGTCTTAAAGCTGAGAGAAATCCTAATGGTCTCAACAACTAAACCGCCAATATATGTGGCTTGAATTTTACGAAATGCTATACAACAGCCGCTGACCAAATCTCCCCTCTCACTAGATTCTTGACAAATTTCCTCCTACTATACCAGGATATCAATCATTCTGACGCTCCAGATGAGATATTTGGGAAACAATAAATTCCGATCATTTCATTGTAGTCTCCGTATTACGAATCTTAGTGATGAATGAGATGTTTTTCAAACGTTGTTGTTTATTACCCGACGCAAGATGGACTCTACAATCGCTTGACTTGTCGCAAATTGAGCAAAGTATTGTCGCGCGTGTAAACTTTTATCTTGAGCCTCCAGGGAACAAGCGTGACTTCAATTCGCCATATTGTATTTTGCCAATTTTTAAATCCATCATCCATACATAATGGCTATTTTAATGTTGAGAGTGTGACGGTATCTAAACCGCTTCGCGTGTTTCCCTGTGTGAAGCGGTGTAGATTCTATATGTAAATGAAAATGTATCCTTAAATATAAGGATAATGATATAACAATTTTGTGTATAAGAAATTGTATCTTTTATGATAAATCTTCACGCATCTTAGCTTAAACATCTCACTCGTGTGGGTGCAGAACACAGAAGATAAGCAGTTAACCTTATACAATTAACACTGTATAAAATATAAAGTAGGCCTATTATAGCCTATTAGATTTTCCAGAAAAGGCTGAAATTCTTTTTAAAAATCTTTAAGAAAACTTATTTTATTTGAAGTAATAATCCATTCTAGAAAAACACTGAATAAATAAAATTAAATTCTAGAAAAAATTAAACTATTTTCTATATTTTAAATAAAACATAAATCGATTGTATGATGAAATTTTAATTAATTTATTAAATTAAAATTTTAGATCAGCTCAATTTTCAATACGAGAAACCCGCGATGATATTGAAATATGTAATCAAATTATATACAAGGATGCATTGTTTTATACAATTTAGAAAACTTAATTTTCTCTCCACAAACAACATCATTCGTAATAATTCTATAACTAAATAATAAACAATTTCTAACTGATTTAAGCACCGCTTCTTTAAAAAAATACAACTTAAAAGTAGCAATAAACTTGACAAAAAGATTAGAAAGATGTCGACGATCCATACAAAGATTCGACATCTCATCCGGAACAAAAAAAATATATATATATATATCATCCGTCATTATGTACATTTTTTAGATTCCCGAAGATAGGAATTTGTACAAAGCAGATAGAAACTACTTACTTTTAAGACTAGAGAAGTCTCCAAGGATGGATCCATCATTAGATTCTGCTTCGGATAGAGGAGTATCCGTTAAACGATCCTGTACATCCTTCTCCTGCCCGCACTCCCCTTTAGAGTGTCCCAAAGAGGAGATAGTAGAAGTGGTGTTTCCGATACTACTAGGGGGGCTTAAAAAGGTAGTAGTCTCGCTGTTGTGGTAACACGAACTAATTGCAAGGTGTTGAGATTCGGTGGCCTGCTCTAATTTCAGGCATTGTGTGGGGACGAAGGCCGAACCGTGAAAACCTCTATCGTCCGACATGGATAGGGGCCTGAAGGCCCCTCCTGGTGTAGGATTGAGGAATCCTACTTGTCTGTCCAATCCGTGAGGATAATGGACGGGCAAAAGTGGTGCCGGATAACTATCCGTCTGACTAAACATTGGACGGCCCGAGAAGGATGTAGTGGAAAATGGCGATTCTTTATCTAGTACTTGACCCGCCGAATATGTTCTTTGGCATTGGTTATCCGCTGCTGTTGATGCTAGTACCATTAAAGCTGGCGATGCCATGGTACTAGCTAAGTAAGCGGAACTATCTAAACCACCGACGCATAGACCCTGCAAAGAGAAATTTCTATATATTCACCTACTAAATTTATGTCACAATACCATTTTATCAATGAAAATTTCGTAAAATTGACAGGATTTTTTAACTTTATTAAGCTAAAACAGATTCTGTAGCGTAGATATTGATGGTTTTACTCGTTTTTTTTCAATAATTAATATAAATTTATAACGTATTATAATATTTTACGGTTGTTTCGATTTAAAATATATACAAATTTTTAATTTATTTTCGGATATAAATATATTTTATATATAAATTTTAAGACGCGTTTAATCTTCCAAGTTATATAAATTAGAAAAAAGAAGAAATAAATTTTTAAAATAATAATAATAAGGGTGGCTAAAAAATTAGTTAACCATTAGCTTAATTGTAGTTTCTACTGACAAATTTTGTATTGTTTAAGATGAGATCTTTTATGTTTAATGCACAATTTACAGTGTTCTTAAGCGATATTCTTTGGTATAAAACCGTAGTAAAAAATCTATTAACTAACTTTTGGGCCACCCTGTATATTTATTCCTAACGTAGTTTAAACAATTAATGATTTACAGTAGGCACATCATGTACTGTACTTAAATACACTTTTTTAATGACGTTTTAATTGTTTTACAACTTTTATACTCTCTAAATTTAATTAAAATCACTTTTTCTCGCTCTATCTTTCGGTGTTTCTCAACTTCTACTATCTGTGAATTACTTTATTGCAGTTTTTTTTTTAATTTTTANATTAAATATATATATGTATTTTATTTAATAAAATAATAATAATAATAATTATGAAATAAGTTAATAATTTATAAATCTTGCTTTTATAATTGGAAGATGTGAATGTGTTAAGGTTTTCTAACAGAAAACTCAATTAGAAAAGACAATACAGTTCAAGTCAAACGATCTTGGTAATTATTTAAGAAAAATATGCTAAATTTTTGAATATGTATAAAACTATTGACATGCAATAAGTATAAAAATTAATTTTGAGGCATCATCATCATCAGCATTCTGATTTACTTAAACAATAAGAAAAGGATAAGAAGAAGGGGAAGAGGACAAGAAGATGATTCTTCTGGAAATGAAGAAATTACATAGATAAAAATCATAATTATTGGTATAATTACAGTTTTTGCATCAAAAATTGCATTAGAAAATCTCTTTATCCTGATATTATTTTACGGCTGATCTTTCTGCAATTTAAAATGAAATTTTAAATGAATATTTTTCAATTTTGTGTATTATTATAATCTCTGTAAGTGTTAGCATTCATAGACTAATTAACAATCATCTAATTACATTTAAAAATGCTAAAAGTATTTAAAATAAAAATTTCGTTTAACAAGACCTCACTTTAATTGTCTTCTTTTCACCAAACAATTGCAATTGTTTAGTGTAAAGAAGACAATTATACATTATGTTTGATGTTATCTACATCAACATATTTATTTAAATCGTCTGCAACAGTTATATTGTTATATTTTCGATTTCTGATTGTTATAACAAGAGAAAATCTCATTTATGATGTAACAAATAAATCTCCTTTAACACAAAGCCGCGCTATGACGTAATAATCTGTTAAACAATCGAATTTTAATTGTAATTGTGACGTAATTAAAACGCAATAATGCATCTTTTCGAACACGTGTAAACGATTGTGTGACGTATTAATACGTAATAATTACAAGTAAACGTCACACAATTGATTATTAAATTTAAAATCTTTCAGTTTTAATTGTACTTTTTTAATTATTTTTAACAAATAAACTTACTTTTCGCTTGTTTTTTCCAAGGATCAAACGATTATTATAGATAAAGAAATGGCGATTACTGTAAAAAATATCAGTTAATTGATATTTTTTGACTTTTTCTAATGTCTTTGGGCATATAAAAAAATCAAAATCGTCCTGTAATAAAACATGATGGCTTCTTTTTTTCTGAAAGTCGATACTCATTGACTTTCAGGCCATTATATTTAGCAAGGTTGCTAACTCAATTAATTAATTGATTATTTCTTACAAGGCATCATTAGAACGCCTTGCAATCAAAGATTGAAAAATTAAAGATGAATCCTATCAGATAATTTATAATCATTGTTCATATGTCTTTGTGGACTTTAGGCCTATCACTTTCATTAAGTCTTCTACTGATTACAGAAAAAGTCAAACTATAAATTAAAACTATCGAAAATAAACAGTATAGAGTTAATTATCTTATTTTTATTCATTCATTACTTAAAATAAATAAGAAATTATTCGGTATATTCACTTTTCCTAGGACGTTTTTGGTGTGAAATATAAGAATTTTCACATAAAATACACTTATAGAATTAATTATCCATTTATTATCTTTATATTCAACGTTTCTGAGACAGATTTTTGATATGAAGTGAAAAATATAACTTAAAATATAGTATCAAATGTACTATAGAGTTATTTGTATTACTTTTATCTGTTTATTATTAAAAATATATAAAAATTAGTTTTATAATTCAATGTTTATGATACATGTTTGGACTTGAAATGTAAGAATTTTCACATAAAATATATTGTGCAGTTATATTATTTAATTATTAAATTATATAGAAATTACAGTATCTTTATGATTTAACTTTTTTTACGGCTTTTCTGGCTTACAATACAGGGAATTATGTATATATTATAATATAAAGTTAATTAATTTATTATTTAAAATAAAAGTTATATTTATAGTAAACTTTTCTGAGGTATTTTTGGTGTGTAATGCAAGAATTTTTACACAAACGGAGTTATTATATTACTTTTATCAATTTATTATTTAAAATATATCAGAGTTAATCTTTAAATTTAATGTTTCTGAGACATTTTTAGTGTAAAATATAAAAAGAATTTCACACAAAACAGAACTAAGAATGAAAAATCAACAGTTTTAACAGTTAAAACTTCTTTAAAATTAATTTTTTTTTCAATTATATTTCACAGATTTTACCTCACATTTCCTCACATAAAATTAATAAAAATTAAATAAATTTAATTATAATAATTAAAAGTTTTATAATCGCTTACTAAATATAACTACCTTCTTGATACTTATATATATTTTAAATCTTAATTAAGTAATGTAAGATAAAGGTATAAAATATAAAAAAAGTAATATCTTTCTACTTTAAAATAAAGTTTTAAAGATATTAAAATATATTTCCTTATCATTTATATGTAATTTTAAATCGAGGAAACAATGCTATTAAGGTATTAATATAAAACAAAAAGAGGAGGAAGATGAAGAAGAAGAAACTTTTTTCCTAAGCATCAGAACGTTTTTATCAAATTAAAAATAAAAAAATATATATACTTAATTATCCTTCAAGATATTTTTAAAGAAGTTAATACACAGAACGATATAAAATATTAAAGAAAGCATTTAGAAATTCTCAACACGTATTCGACTTTGATTTTCTTAGATTAAAAAGGAGAAACAAAAGACATTCTTTTATAATAATTAGTAGAAAGTGGTGAAAATTAACTTGAATTTTACAAAATTCTCCTTCAAATACGTCTTAATTAAATTTGTTTCTTCGTTAGATAGCATTGTATTGTTTAAACAGTTTCTTAAAGGAAATTAATTTTAAAAATGAACTTCACTCATCCCATAAGAGAATCTTTACTTATTGCCTAATTAAGGATCATTTTTAAGCTTGTGAACTTATTAAGTGAATAATTTAAGTATAAATTTCTTGCAAAATTCTCGTTTCTTACACAGAAAAATATTCTTTTCATTAATTTTTTTAAAAGGAGTAATTCCAAAAAAAATTAATTTCTTTTAAATAAGAAATGTGATGAAAGTGGGTTGTTTCATCCACTTATTTTTTCCAAATTCCCGAATTAAATCTCATTTATTTTATATTATCCCATTTAAAAAACTAATTAATATATATAATTTCCGGTGTAGATCGTCATTAAAACTTTATAAATTATATTATTTAATTCAAATTAGCTTATTATTATCAAAGTTTAATGATTATCTACTCAAATTAAAAGTGTTTTAACTTAATTCTTATAAAACAAAATAAAAAATTTGCATATGGAAATATTATAATTATACTTAAAGAATATTAATTTATTGCAGATTTGTATTAATATATAAATTAATTAGAGATNATTCGCGCTTTACATTTTAATTAAGTTTTATACTTTAAATTTTTATAATTAAGTAAAAGAAATTTTTATTAACCTTATAATTAGAATTAAAACTTAAAGAATAACTTAATTTAAATTTTTTTAAATGTATTTAAACTTAAAATAATATTAAATATTTAATTTTATGAATGTAAACTCCTATCGATTTCTGATTACAGAATTTAAATTAGGAAACTTATATTAATTATTTATTATTTTTCCAACTATTTTAATGATATTAATTAAGAAAATTTAGATTTTTTAAGGCACAGACACCTAAAAATTGGTGAGATTTCATCAACGTGCACGCGACTAGAACTTCTCTGTACTGCAAGAGACGAAGAGTCCACAAGTTAAGTGTTCTCCTTCAGTAAAATAAGCAAATAATAAACTTATTCAAGAAATTTTGGAGAGGAAACTTTCGTAATTCTTCTTAAAATCGTTCCTTAAATCCTAAAAATCAGTATAGGGCCTAAAACATATATTAAATAGAAGTGAAAGTATAAATAGGTGCAGAATAAGGTACCTATCAAACACTTCTAGCTATACGGGACATCAACAGCTGTGTCAAAGTTTATTAACTGTCAGGGGGATCTTATGCAACAACAGTTTTCACCTTGTCACTAATGTCCGAGAATCGAATCCACAAAGAGCCATAAAATAGCACGGGTTGGGGATGGTCGAGGCGAAATTGCCTACACATCTGTCTCTTATCATCATTACCATTGCAAATTCGTACATGGCAATTACCATATCTTAATCTATGGATACCCTAGAAATTTTCTCAATTGTTATATCAGTTAGCATACTAAACATTAAGCTTACACTACATCTCGGGAACAAGGGAACATCATATATTAACACCATTATATCCACATTATACGAAAATTATCTGCTTGTTTATCGTCTAAATTTTGATAAGTTATAAAAGTAAAAAGGCAAAAAATTATATTACAGATTTAAATATTTTCTAAATTAACCATCAACTTACCTGAAAAGTTGGAAACTTAAAAGCAGCAGGTATTAGCCCGGGCCTAGGCCTGAATCTATCTCCGTGGCTTGACATAGTTTCCTTATTTTTTTTTAAGTTAAAGTCGAGTTTATATGATTAATTCTGAAAAATTGAGAATTTCTAACTATTAAAGTATGTAAGAGTATAAATTACACATTTAAATTTTAAATTATTACTTAATTAATGCATACATTTATACTGGTTTAGCGTGTAGAAAACTAAGTTTTAAAGCTGATTAATGTACAAAATTGTTTATTAAGTGTAAAAAATATAATAAAAATAGAACTGGAAACGGGATAAACACACTTTCTAATTGTTTAGAAAGATATTAAATTAAAGAATATTAGATAATGACAAGCATATTTTCCGCCTCATTACTGCGGGAAATTAAAAAATATAGAGAAACGTAAGGGAAAAACAACATTTAAAGATAATCGAGAACAATAAAACTTATTACATAAGTGACGTAAAAACGGGGTGATTTTAATACGTAAGATTTAAATACAAGTTCTGATGTCTAACCTCAATTGTCCACTTGATTGCATGATATTCGTTGTAACTTGACGATCCGCACCACGTGACTACCCCCTAGTCGAACACGCTGTAGACCAACTCGGCACATGTCGTAAAATATCGGCAGCAGCCTCGTTTTAATCCACATCTCTGTCTGAAAGGCTATTGGCTGTTCGACCACCTATTGTGTAGTCCCATTGAAAGACATCTATTATTGTAAACTTTTGGAGGAACTGTGTCAGACAAGACTAGGCTTTTGTCAACGTCCAAATGGCGGTTGGAAAGTCAAAAAGGAAACAGAATTTTAGGGGAACGATTAAGAGACACAAACACAGAATGTCCCGCTACAGCTCCTGAGTTGCGTATTCTTGTATATTCAGTTTTATCTTCTTCCCCTACCTCCTTTATTGACTATAGTATCTTCTATTACAGATTTTCCTTTCTACGATTTAAACAAAGAAAAGAAGAAGAAAGAAAGAAAAAAAAATATATTATCAAATAATTTCTTAGAAATACTTTAATTATATTTTATAAAATCGAAATAAATTTAATAAATTATTACTTTAAAACAGCGAAGATTTAGTTATGCACTCATAAACTTGTATTATTCACGAAATTTAAAGGTTAATTTTGAATTAATAACTAAGAATTTAGTATACAAATATACGAAATTTTCAGCATAAAAATTCAAATCGTAATTAATCTTGTATTCGTCGATAAATTTTTGACATTTTCTAATAATTGTAAACACGATTTTCGGACTAATAAGTGGGTTAACAATGACTTTAAATAGAAAAATAAGCGGTGAAACAAGTCATAACTCAATGGCGAAACAATAGTAATTAAACAAGCAACACGTGTCTCTTAATTAACAAAAGGATTAATGAGAGAAACCTCTTTAAATACGACGTCTACTCCTTTCTGACGTTGTATTTCGCTGGCAGCATTTTATTGATGTTATCTTAAGTGAAACAAGGAAATGTTCGCCATTAACATGCAGTAAAGCAACTTCAATTAATATCAAATGACAAAATCATTTCCTAAGTTGTCTGGCTACAATCAGAAACACTTAGGATTCTAACAGTCGTAATTTTATAAGTATCATCCATTTAATCTTAACGGATGAGATTAATTAAAATGGACACTAAATTATCCTTTTCGATGTTTGAAGGGGAAAAAACGAATTAATGGCACTTTTCTTTGAATGATATATTTTCCCCCTTTATCCGGTTCGCACTTTTCACTCGGTAATTAGAATAAAGATCAATAATTCACAAGAGTGAGGATTGTATATGATAATTATCCCGTATCCCAAGAAGAATCCATTATTTAATTTTCAATTATTCATTCTCTACTTTAATTCGGATAATTATTGATAATTCGATTGAGAATTTTTATATATCTGGCAGCTGTAGATGTTTACCTGTTACGGAGATGTCTTCCTTTTACTTTTTTTTAATTTGGAAAATCGCTAGGAGAGTTGAATAATGTGTTAAATTAATAAAATCCTATCTACTGAACGTGTTTTGTCATCTAATAACGATGACATAATCGCAGTGACATGTCTATTTGAATAATAGCGTATCTTCGCATTCCATTCTTGATATCCTAACTGCGCGTTGTCTGTTATTACGGAAATCTCCGGAAAACCTACCAATTAAACGCTTTATATCCCTATACATGTTATTTATTAAATCATATATTAGTGTAGAATCGATACCTTGCAGCGATTTAATCACAATTCTTTACTTTTGTGCCCATTAAATGCTCGGTTTCTGGAGGAGGAATCAGCAACTCGCACTTGTTAGATATTTGACAATTTTTTCGAGTGTAAAGTGATATAACGTCCGTCATCGTATAAAAATTTTAACATTTACAATCACTAGATATAAATCAAGAAGAGACGCCGCTGTACGATCGACACGTGTGTACTTAAATCGTTTGTGATCGGTTCAACTTGACACAAGTGCCCACTCGAGACTTATAACACCGCACTACGTTATCCCAACGGACGTCAGAATACAACACGTCAATGCCTTTCATAACATCGCACCTTTTATAAAGCCATAGAAGTCGTCGATTGACTAGCAATGTGTGAACAATCGTAAAATTCGTCTTCGGGGAACGAACTATCCTATTTTTGTATTGATCTAAACTGAAGAGTCTGGTTCTTTCCTTTTTTTCCTATGGAAAGGGATTGTTTCTTCTCTTTCTATTGGACAGATTCTCCCCCATTCGTTTTAGTCATTATAAAGATATATATCCGGTTCTTAAATATTGCATAGGTACTTAACTCATCTGCGATTTCCCTTACGCTCGATAGGAACCATTCAGCTTTTGGAGAGTACATTATAACATCATTGACTAGAGAATTTTCATTCATACCAATTGCTATGGAAACATTCGCTGGATATCATTGAGTCGACTTCAGAATTAATATTTACTTCATTTTATTATTTAAGATAACTTTTAATTGATAAAATATTAAATTAATTAGAATATCTGTTTACTAGTAATAATAAATGTTTATTCTGTTTTTAACATAAAATGTTCATTTTTCTTAATAAATAGATTATTTTCCATGTTTATAAATACTTAAAATCATATTTAACATTAAAATAGCAAAGATTTAGAGAAGAACAGGATGATATATAGAAACATGTGAGTAGATCTAGGTCTATTCATATACTGTTCAGTCTGTTACTGATAGACTTCTCCCTTTTACCGAAGGAGCAACTATTTTATTAATCAGTCGAGCTCAAATTAAGGATAATTACGAAAATATCCTTTATAATTTTTGATAAATATTCTTACAGAATCAACATTGGGATATTTGAAAGTGCTTAAAAGTGAATGTGGAACTAGAAGCAACAAATCATCTCGTCTCTATATTGACTTATAAATATTATTATTAAAAAAAGTCTGACATAGTTACTGTCAAGTGGACTTTCCACAACAACGGAAAACACGTGATATACAGGAGATGACTACTTTTTTCGTATCTTGTCCTGTTCAATAATATTCCTTTAAAATCCTGCGTACCAACGCCGATATTAAACTCTCCGCATTCCACTGACAACGTCCATCAGTATTGTAACAATAAGGAAGCCACAACTACCCTAGTGGACAGCCACCGATAAGTTATTGTGGTAACTCAACCGTCTTTTGGAGAGGTACCTTCAAGCTAAGAAGGAACCTCCTCTCATACAAACAATGACATCTACTCTAATTACCAACATTCCTTTTTTTTTACTTTGGTCTCTCTATGTTATAAAATGCATTCTTTCTTTTATTATACGCTTATAAGAGGCAAGCTTCTCATCCGAACTGCTTGAGAAAGTAATCTTTTCAATCATCTTAAATTTAATATTTTAAGATTTTTAATGAAATTTCCAATGCGTATTTTACTACAAAATTTTTTAATAAAAATCCTTTATTTTTAGAATAAATCCCAGAAATCTCTAATTTTATAGAATTAAGAAATAATTTGTCCATTCTTTTGTTTTCTTTCATTAAATCCGTTTTCTAGAATAAACTTTCGATGGTTTCAGTTGAATGTTACAATTAATTAAGCTTTGTTAGTAGAAATAAATTTATTATTCAAGTTAGTTTCTATTTTTTTGAGTATAAAAATTTTCAAATAAATCGAATTTTCATATGAATATAATGAAAATTTCTTACATTTTTTCATCCAAATAAAAAGTCCAGTCGCTTTTGACTGAAACAAACTTTAAATTCAGATTGAATTTTTTTTTCCTTCCTATATTTATTGAAAAGAGTTTGAAGTTGCCTATCTGATTATCATATTTACTCATTTCTAAAATATATTGAATATTTTTTTCCTTTTTTCCCCTCGGATGTAAACGGGAAAGAAACTTATTATATATTCGATGACTTTTCTCACTTAAGAAATTTTTCCATAGTTTTCAAATCTTCACGTAATTGGTTAAATATAAATAAATTTCAAAGAATTTAATTATTTACCCTTTATTTATTTTTGTAATAATTAAACACGAGATGGTACGATGCATTTAAAACTGTTATAATATTAAATTAACAGTTATCTGTTCATTGTGATGATTAAATTTACTTATTTTCTATTGAAAATTATAACTTTCCGATGTATTCCGCTTTTAAATTTTAAGCAGGTAATATTCGTTGTATGACTAATTAAAACTGTATAATTTAACAAAAGAAATCAAATTAAATGAAGCCGATCATAATTGTTAATTATGATTTAAAGAGATAGAGTATAGCAAATTATTTAATTATATCAGTCAAATTTAATTTTGAATTAATTTTAAAACGCTAATTAGGCATAAAAAATGAGTGTTATAATTAAAAAGCAGTAAATTTACCATATAATGGTAATTATCTAGCTTAGTTTTTTTTTTTCCTAAATATTAAATGTAATTAATTGTTTGCAACAATTCACTATTGCTTAATTTTCCTTTCACATTAATTCCACGTTCAGTAGTCGTTTATCCGGATAGCGTAAAATAACTGAAAAAATTGGACGTGACAACTTAGGATATAGATTCTGAAACAGAAAATGTGAACCTTCCCATCTTTTCCATTAGGTATTGATTTATATTCATGAAAGCTTTTAAACCAACTGAATTTTTACTTCATTTTTAATTGAAAGAAACGTTTGTCAATCGATGTTTTTTTAAAATTATCGTTTTTTTTTTCTTCCCTCCACTCTTTTTCTTCTCTCAGTATTTCAAAAAGCACAAATTATCATATGTAAAAGCAAGCAAATGATGAAAATTATTGTCAAATTTAATCAGAATTTTTAAAAGCAAAAATGACCGACTAATTAGATGATTAATAGCATATATACAATTGCGTGCATCATTAACAAGTGCTATTTAACACAGCTGTTTATTATGACTCTTGTCATCCAATTATTTTATGAGTGTAATTGAATGAGGCGATTATGGCAATTAATTGTTACAATTGTTCACACATCTGCATTGATGAAGTGAATGTACATAACACTACTCTCTGAATTAATTATGGCTTTCTAAATTACTTTTACTATGAATAAATTCATTAAAACAGAAGTTTAATATTAAAACAAATGTATATTTTTCTGTTAACCTGTAAGGTAAGCTTTCCTGCAGAACAGATATATATATGCAGAGAAGCAAGCTTTACAGGCGCTACATGTTTACAATTCAACATAACTTTATTAATGTTACATTTAAACTTAAATCGAAGTATCGTGAATTTATTATATATAATATTTGATACATTTTTAAAGACAATTTATCATTATAATCACTTCAGGTTGTTAATTTAAATAAAATGAAGGCAAATTAATCAATTTATTAATTAAATAAAATTAATTTATTCTCTTTAATCGAGAAATGAAACAATTATAAATTTATTTTTTCATATTTATTTACTAAAATATATAAAAGAAAATAATATTTTTTATATTTTATTTTTAGTACAGCTTAAATATAATAAATTACACTTAAAATAATAAATAATATGGTTTATTTACAAGTACTAATGTTGTGTAAAATTAAAAATAAAATATGAAATTAAAGCAGAGATAAATATTTAAATAATACTTTCTACACTGAAATATTATATTATATTTGTAAAAACGCGACTTTATTATATATTTGAAAATCTTAAATTTAATTTTTTTTTATTATTTAAAATAAAAAAAAATAAATAAATGTCGTTGGCATATAAAAACATTTAGATATAAAAGGTGTAGAAAATTTATAATATATTTTGTTTTACCATAATAAAAAACATAGAAAATCCGACAGTTAAAACAAGAGAAGAAGCTGAATGTCAGTTAGAGAAACCTATATTAGTTGTGGAGTGACAAATCTTTACTTAACTACCCCCATTCGTCTCTGAAATTCCTGGGCTGTGATTGTAAAGTCTGCCACCTGTACAGGGATGAAATCTTGATAAATGGCGTTTAAATCGCCCAACAACCACAGCTTCCAAGAGCTGAAGGATTAGCTTGGATGGATACTGCCCAGGGCCTATATCTATCACAATGGTAATTATTTACTGACACAGAACGTGTTTTATTTTTGTTTTGCTTGATCCCATAAGACTTTTGAGGATGTAATACCCGTTTGGATTTTTGAAATCAGCCGAATTTCTTAGTTTAAAATATATTTGACAAGTCAAATAGAAGTATTTTGTTTAAAAAAATGTAATATATATATATATAATNAAATTTAAATAATGCATTGTAAGATAATAAAAGTCATTAAAGTTGTAAAATTAATTAATAAAGAATTATTCACAAAGTTTTAATGTTTATATATATATATATAAGCCGCCTTTATATATATAAAGGTTAAAAAATTTTATTTGAATTTATAATAAATTTATGTTTATCGATAAAAGTGAAATTCTAAAATTCAGAAAAATGATGGAGCTGCGAACATCATGGGAAAGAAAAAGTAAGAAGTATAAGTTCCGACAAGAACAGGTGTCGACATCAAAAGTAGGAGCAGGAAAATGAGGAGACAATTGATGCGCTCGCTGCTCCATGTTAATCTCCCTTACAAATCAGATCGGATTTAAAACATTTGTAGAAAATCATTCATTCATATCTATTTTGATAAGAACGTTATATTTAAATCTCAATACAAGTCATGTCGCGCATCTATTTTTAAACTTTCATTTAAATTTTTAAAATGTTATAAGTAATTAAATTCTAAATAATTTGTTACTAGATGTAATCTAGTAACAAATTTAATTATTAATAACTACGAAAAATACCTCGATTTAATCCGGCAGTCGTTTTAGCATATTATTAGAATGTCGGGCTTCAGCATGTTTATATATATATATATATATATATAAGTAATAAATCAAATTTATAAAAGTGCATTACTTAAATTATTCTTTAAATTGTATTTTGTTTTTTTAATGAGAAAGATAGGTTTTCCAACTTTAATTTTTTTTAATATTCACAAAAAAACAGCATAAAACATCTAACCAGCAGCTACAATCGATCGAGGGGTTGATTCGGCCGTTGAATTTCAATGATTTTTCTCACACTTTCATTTTAAACCATTCCGGTGTTATTTTAATCCCTTTGTTGATTTTTCCTTTCACACTATCGACTAATCCACACCCGCAGCCGAAATCGTCCAAAAATAAAAAAATAAAAAAAAATAACGCTTAAAAAAAAGAAAGCAGACGAACGAGAGGGCGCCATTAATCGCTGGATTTACATTCTTTAAAGTAACGGAAATTTTAACCTTTTTTTTTGTATATACAATAAAAAACTCGAGCTAAATTGAATTATTTATGTGTATGAGAGATCTTTTAAGGTAATTTATTTCTGTATATAATTAGATTTAATCTTTTTAATAGATAAATCGAACGAAATTTTACAAGAAAATAATCTATAATCGGCAGACGATAATGGGAATGAACGTTCAATTAAGCCTAGTTATTAAGTGATAATTAGGCTTAGTTCATTTATAGTTATCGAACTCGAAGTGCGTTCGATTTGCCTGAATACTGTATTCCGTTACGTCAATTTGACGTCATTATTACGGTTTTCTTACGAAAACGTGTAGTAATGACGTCAATTTGACGTAAAAGTTCACACTATTTAGACAAAATGAATGACCTAACTTCTTATGTTCGCAAGTTAATTTTTTGTTTTTTTTGTTTTGAAATAAATTATTGAACGCAACTTTTATATAAAATATAGCGTTCAGATTTTCTAAGAGCAATATTATCGTGTTAAATTACAAATAATTGCTTAATTACGTCTAGTTTTACAGTAACTTTTGAATTACCTTTGCAAATTAAACTTCTTTTTTTATATATATAAAATAAAAATTTTTAATTTTTACCATATAAAATTGTTATTTAACGCAGTTTTTACTTAAAATATTGCACTTAGAACGCCTATTAAATAATCATTTTTGTCCTAATCGCTTGTGTTTAGTTTCATGTGCCGATGCAATAAGCTATGAAGTCAACATTCATCAATAATACTTAAAAAATAACTCTTTTTTTCACATTTACTGGTCTTAATTGTTGTGTTTTTTTGACTTTATCGCCTAAAATGCACCATTAATATGCTTTTACACATTGATTTTAATGTCTTTTTTTTCACCTCTCCTCCCGGAGCTCTGTAGTATATTTGTTAACTCTTGTTTAATAAGAAAAAAGAAATGAAAAAAAAGAATGAAAATGTATTAAAAAATCATTTCTTTGCGAATGACGACGTTTGTTTTCGGGTAACAAAATATTCTTTTTTGATAGAGATAAAATAATTGCACTCTAAGTTTCATAAAATTAAAAGTTTATCATATCCTTGATAGTGTTTACTTTTTAAAAATGAGAATTTTGTGAAAATAGTTTTGATGTGATAATAATTTAATTCACTTTACTCTGTTATATATTTAGAAATTAAAAAGTTATGATGAAAGTCTTAATTGTTTCACCTGAAAAAAATAGATAATAAATTTTTAAATATATCACAGAAAAATAAAAAAATAAGTTTGTAGTCTCTACCTTTCATATAAATGAATAAATAAACTCTTAATATATTTATGTTATCACTATGTAAATTTAAATAAAAAGAAACTTATAAATACATTTTAAAATTAAATAGATATATTATAAAAGAAATAAGTGCTTACATCTTAATATTGATTTTAAAAAAATGAATTTTTAGAAACAGTTAATAATTTTTATTTTAATAAATATTTTTTTGTTTTTCTCCTAATAAACATGTATATAAATTAGAATTGATTTCAGGATTTAAAAATTCTGCTACTTTATATTTTTTAAAATATAAAGTTAAAAACAATTGAACTGGCATACAGTTGTAATGAAGAGAGGTATTAATAATAGGCCTATATCTAAAATTATACAGTATTAGCTTAGTAGTTCCCTTAAAGAAAATAGAAACTCTCAAAAATAAACTAGAAACAGTTTAATTAACTGATTAGATAAACAAATTAATATATGTATTAAGTTTTCTTTGTAATAAATAAAAATAAACATGATGTTAAAAATTATATAACCTGTTAACGTTACATTCATTGTAATTAAATAATTTCAAAGAGCATCTATGACATTTATAAACTAAATATCAGTAATAGTTTAACCATTATATTAAATGACTACACATATATCGTCAATATAATAGCGTAATTGATAAATTATTATATTGTTGAGATATCATTAATCTATTAAAATTACATAAGTTTCTTCAAATCATGATAATATAATAAAAATCAAATGTTTTAATTGCATAGCCTTTTAAAAAATAATATAAAATATTAAAAAATAAATTTATAAAAAT
>NW_019384438.1:106117-131175 GCF_000671375.1 Centruroides sculpturatus
TATTAAATGTATACTATTTTAAAAGTTTGTGAATATATTACTAACTAAAATAATGGAAGTTATTCTTTAGTAAGTAATCTTTAAACATGGTGGATGTTGCATGTCTGGAAAGAAAAAGTGTCAGGTATGGAAGCTGTCAACAGCAGGGTTGACACTTGACTTTATTCATCTAGTTTTGTCAAGCGGTATAGTATATTTCGATCCTAACAACATTTGGATGAGGTCTGATGCCACACGTGAACCTAACGGTTTTTGTCGATCTACCATTAGCTGTAGTCGGTGTCGACAGAATGATAACCGAAGTAAGTCGACTTCGAAGGCTGTTATATTGGCTACAAGCTTAAGTATCGACTTGTCTTTTTGTAAGTTATCTGTGAAATATATAATAATGTATACATATTTTTTTTACTTTAGCTAATTTCTACACTATTCTAATTATAAATTTAATTTTAAATATGCGTCTTTTAAAATTTTTTGTTAAAAATGTACATTTTAAAAGAATTTTTTCTCCAGTTTATAAAATTCTTATTGCTATTCATAAAAAAATTATCGATATTCCATTCATTCTATCGTTTTCATTTGCGAGTCAAATATTTGCTCCTTTTAATCTAAAAAAAAAAGTGTTATTGATAAAAAGTAATTTGTATTTTTCAAAAGAAAAATCGAAATATTCTCGAATAAATTTGATATTTGTAGTAATTGATTAACATAAGAATACCTAATATTTTATTTATAATATGCTTACATAAGAAATCGATATTTTATTGGAATGAAGGAAGAAATTTAGATTGGATAAGAAGTTACTGGCCCAGTGGGACAAAATTTATATAGGATGACCACTTAACAGTGTGTTGTGGTCATCCGAGGTTGTCTCTCGAGTTAAGAGAGCCAGGTGGTGAGTCCTGTCCCTGTGTCTTTGGTCAAAGGATCAAAATAACATTAACTGGATAGGTTTTCGGACGGTGCGTGAGGCCATTCAATCTCCTTTTGCTCTTATTGGATCTGTAACTCCAGTTTGTGTTCAATGTACATACTGTTGTCTGCCATTCTCAATCCTCCCGAGGATGCTTAAGATCTACTCGCAACCTCAATCTTACGCTTTAGCCTCAAAATCTCCAGTTGTCTAACCAGGAGATTATCCGTCTAACTCCTGTCATTATCTTGTGTACATTTACTTTCGCTTTTATGGGTGAATTTTATCACTCTAGGAATTAATATTAAATATGTTAAATGTTGCATCAGGTTAATTATTATGCTGTGTTAAATGAAAACAATGAATTGTTCGCATGTAAATTTTATTTAAAATTTCAAGTAAATAAAAAGTTTGTATAAGATAAAAATAATTTAATATCTTATTCTCTATACTGTTTATGTAACGCATTACTTTTTAATATACTTAGTTATACTGTTAAAATTAACAAAGTTAATATTGGTAAACGTTTTTAATTACTGTCACAAAGTTTAAGAATTTAATTTAAAAAATTATTTTAATTAGTTACGAAAGTGCATTCTTGAGACGTATAAAAAATAAAGGCTATAATTGCGTCCAAACAGTTTAAAATATAAATATAAGGAAAGAAAAGTTTTGCTTTCAACCAAATTTGGTCTGATAAAAACCACCACCAGGTGGAAAAGACTTTTCACTTTCAAATCAGATCACCAGCCATCAGTGTTATTCCCCCCTACTTAAAATGCTGTTAAGGCTTACGTTCAACAGTTGCTACACACACTGAGGCCCATTAAAAAGCTGTTGTGTTTGGACGGTGAGAAAACCATCATTAGAATGGTGTCAGGGAGAGATTTAGAAGCATTGCCAGAACGTGAAGGAAATGCGAAAGATTTTCAGCGGAGACTGCACCAAGTGGGTCGACGTATTTCGGAGTTTTGTTGAATTTCAATGGTCACAGGTCGGGGTGATGTGATCTATCGTTTTGAAACTTTCAAATATACAAGAGTCAGGTCTATTGGATTGTACTTGCTATTCCTATGAATGTATCAATGTCCTGTACGTTTGCTCTATACCAGATACACACTGATACCATTTCTAACACAGGATTGTAAACTTTATGTCAGATTTGTTTTATGTTTCTACTCAAAATTTCTTATTCGTATACTTTAAGTGCTATATTCTAACAAATTCGTTTTTAATCTAATTATGTAATATAATTTATTTTTCTTTGTAGTTTAAGATAAGGAAGATAAATATTTACAATAAGATATGCTACTTTAAAAATCGTTAATGATAATTAAGTTAATAAAGAGAATTTAAAGTTTATTTTTTATTTTTTTTTGCGTAATTAAAATTTTGCAGAAAATATTTTTCATGTTATCTCGAATATAATAAGTTATTATAAAAATATATAATTAATTGAACATAGGCCTATATGTTTTTAAATTTTGCTATGAGCATTAATTTTTATTAATCATTATAACGTGTAAAATTTTATTAGTCTACTAATAAGTTATTTAGAATTCTAATGTTTTAATAAGTAAAAGTTATTAAGGATATTTTTATGCATCTTTAATAAAATGGACGAAAGATATAAAAATTACAAAAATTATATATTTTTTTAATTGAAAATCTAAGAGTTTTTATAATTAAGAAAAATGTTTATTGAATCACGCAAGTGAAAGAATAATGAACATTTTAATTTTTTGCAGCCACACGGTAAACTTAATCAAATATATTTTGATTATTTTAAAAATTTTGGAATATTTTGTCGGTCGGTTTTATTTTCGATACTAAAATTTATCAATTGAGTTTCTAGTATAGAAACTATTAAAAAATTTCGATATTTCACAGCTTTTTATTATAAATAATTATTAATATGTTTTAACTCATAAAGACTTAAATCATACAATATAGTATTTTAAAAATCATTTATAATTTGAAAAGAAGGCTTAGATTGAAAGCAGTTTAAAAGTACAAATATCTTTGTAGAAATAAGTAGGCTACTTAATTATCGCCTGCATTTTCACTTAAAATAACTATGCAGGACGGATTGTTGACAAGGCACCTGATAAGAAGGATTTACAATATGTGGGAGAAGGCTACTTGCTCTCTCTGAATGACAGCATCGACCAAATGCTGTCACATCCAATCTCTTCACGTGTCACCGAATATCTTCTTTTTAATATATCTTATAGCTTATTTATGGTCTCGATTTTATGTCAGTCCTATAAAATACATTTTAATGAAATTTATTCGTGTTATATTCTAAACAGAAATATTAAAATATTATTTAATATATTTTAATAATTCGCTTCAATTACGAACATTAATGTTTTTTATAGGAAGATGAAATGTTGAAAAAAAGAATGTCGTGTAGTATTTTGTGGCTTAATCGTTCATACGTAAAATGCATTCAATTTTCTAATTAATAGTATTTGATAGTCATGATATTGAAGCACTATTGATATTGAACCTTATTTCAATATCTTTCAGTTTGAAAAATTGATAAATTTATTTTAATCGTTATATAAAAATTTAAAATCATTACTTCAAGAAAAAACAAATAAAATTTTGCCAAATATATATTTGTTTTATTAAATTAAAGATTTTATTCAATGAATTTTTAAGGAATTCTATTAAATAAATAGTAAAATTTTCCATAATTAAAAATGTAACATAAATATTTGCTGTATCTAAAAATATTTGTGTTTATTTTGATTAAAATTATATGTAAAATATGATGATAATTATAACAAACGTATTTTGTTTTTTAGTCTATATTATGTATTAAGAAACTTCGATTGTTTGGTTGCAATTGTAACAGAATTGGAATATTACAATAAATACTTAAAGTTCGTCATAAATAATAAAATAAATGATAAAACAATTTCAATAATTCAGAATTATATTCTAATTTTAAAAACAATAACACGAATAAAATTGTAAGTTAAAGAACGACGTTAATTCAATCCTAAAGATTTCAATATTAAAATAGGTATACAGTATTTAGTATAGGAAAGTGAAAATAGTTAATCAATCCTATTTCTCACCTATTGTAATACTATAGCAACAGTGAACTGATTTCTACAACATTACTTAATCATGTTCCATTTGTATTAAACCAATGCAAATAAATTAGTTCATTCATACGCGTTAGTCACAATTTTATTTTTATTGATAAGAAAAATTCTAAATTACTGAAATTCTATAATGAATTTTGTAACAAATTAGAAAAGAAAATTCATTCCATTTATTATATGCTGTATAATCTATTAATAAGAAGTAATAAACAGTATTTAAGATAACTCTCAAAATTAAATTTGCACGCATGATAACTAACTTTTTTTCGGGATAGATATAAAGAATTATTTTTTATTTATTTTCTAGTTTAGAAGGTTAAATTTATTAATTGCAATTATTCGGATTACCTAATAGGCGCGCGCCTAGAGCCTCGTCATCTCGAGGGACCTCGAAAATAACAGCAAAGAGATAAAATGTCACTAGAAATTTAGGAAATGTTTAAAAGATTTGTTATTATTTAAGGATTTTATTGTCTTTTAATATAAAAAAGCACTTTTACGTAAAGAGCCTTATAACGAAATTTCGCCTAGGTGTTCAAAGGAACATAAATTAATATCGGATACATGTAAAACATATTAAGTTTAAGTTTAAGTTATGAATGATGTATAATTAGCTATCAAAATGTTTTTATTTTAATTTTACTGAACCGTAATTGTATAGTGTAAAAAGTACTTTAAAATGTGTCCGTAACTTTTTTTATCAGTTACTTTCTTATCAGATTTTATTAAAACATTTTGGCAAATTCTAGCTTGTGCAGACAAACTGACAGACCATTGTTAATGGTATTTCTGCGCTGATGTAGGAACGTATGTAAAAGTATACACATTCCCCAATATCTCGTACCAGAAATTTAATGAAGTTAAAAATCTAAGTTAATAAAGTATCCATGCAAATAAGTTCTGTAATTTGTCAAAATGAATATTTAATTGAACTTCCAGATATTTAAAATTAAATGATAATATAGTACTTTTGCAAATAAGTTCTGTAATTTGTCAAAATGAATATTTAATTGAACTTCCATATATTTAAAATTAAATGATAAATGATATTTTAGGTTTTCCAAAGAAGAGGGGATTATAAACAACCTAAAGATTATTTCTTTAAAGACTGGGAGCAATATTCATTGGGATTTGGTAAATTAAATGAAGACTTTTGGCTAGGTGAGTAATCTGAAACTAGTTTTATCTGATGAAGTATGAACAAATATTTAATTTGATAACCTTAAATGTTAAAGTTTAATAGCTAAATGTTTATTTACCATATCTAGGTAATGACAAATTATTTGCTTTGACAAATCAAGCAAACTATTCTCTAAGAATCGATATGAAAGACTTAGAAGGAAATAAAAGATATGCATTTTATAAAGAATTCTGGATCGAAAATGAAAGACAACAGTATAAATTGCATGTTTCTGGTTTTGAAGGAGATGCAGGTAAAAACTTTTATTATAATAAAATGAAATAATATTTTCGTTTATAACGTAAANTAAAATAATCCAATTATTTATTTAAGTAAATTAATAATTATTTTATTGCATATCAGGTCAAAATGGGAATTGTAAGTTTCTATAGGTGAGATGAATTTTATATTGATTGATGTAAGAGAAATAGAAGTTAAAGTACTTAAAATTATCTGTTCTCATCGTTTTTATTTTCTCTCTATGAAAGTGAATAACCAGACATTTTGTAATTTAATCAACTTTTAGTAGATATATCAGTTACAACAATTAATTAATATAAAATACATGATAAAGATAGTAACGACTCGGTTTATATATTGTAAGAAGTTAATTCATTTAAATTATTTAATCAATTATGTTCCGAAATTCAGAATGAGAATACGATAGCACTCGAAAGCATGAAAATTTAACTAAAATAACGGTTAAAGATAGAAAATTTTTAGTAACTTACACAATTATTGATATTTACTGAATATCGTATCTATACATTATAAAGATGTGAGTTTTCTTAATAGAAAATTATCTAGACTTCTTAGTGCTCTGTGAACGGAGAGGTTTGTGACTCAATTTGAAACTGCCCTGAAAAAAATTTTAAAAAATGAATAATATAAAGTTTGTACAAAGAGAGTTGTTTTTTTAATTTTATTTTATAAAAGAATGAAATCATAATTATCTTAATCCTCATAATTCGAAGTTTAGACTATTTACAAAAAGTCAAAATTTAGTTAAAATTAGTTAAAGTTAAAATTTCTTTATTTTTATTTCATTAAATCAGATATTACAGAACTAAATTAAACTATAATTAGAATGTTAGAAATAAAAATTAATTAATAGATAGCAGTTGAAATCTAATAATGAATTCATTTTAATTGAAAAAAATTGACAGTTTATTTATTTTGCGTTCTCTTGCCATTTATTTTTAGTTTACAAAATGAACTGATTCTACAAGTGCTAGACTTAAGATCAATACAAAGAATCGAGATTTAATCAGTTTTCATTTCTATCCGTTAGACAATGTTATTAATTAAAACTCAGTTATCTATCTGAATAGTTTTTATAGTAAATAATAATATGTAATAACTTGTATCATTAAATAGTTAGAATAAAATAGTGTATAATTAGTTTGAATATAAGAAAAAATATTGTTATTTTTTCTTATATCCAAACCAAATTGTTTATTATAAATGATAAAACATGCAAGCCTAATCAGTATTCAAAACAAAATCTGATTTACATGGTTAATAAGCTAAAAAAAGCTAAAGAAAAAATGTATAAATATCAATTTTTAATGTCCTGAAAAATAAATGTAATAGTTGTGAAATAGTTAATGATGTCTGGCAAGTAATAAACTGTGATAAATAGTGATCAAAATTTATTTTTGAATACTATTATTATAACGTTGCATGAAAATGAAGTTTCTTTCATCATTTTTGTTCATACTTAAGTTAACAACAATCGAGATAGAAATAAAAAAAAAAGTAAAAAATTATGATTAAGTACAGTAAATGCAGATAGCTTTGAATTTATTTAATTTCATGCTTAAAAGTTACTTTTATATTTCCACGAATATTTGATATAACACGAGACTCTATGAATGTTATAAGTTCGATTACTACTGGATATAACTGTAGGTAATATACAGGATATATGTATGTACTGTACAGTACTGTACGGTACTACAGTATATATTTTATTAAACAGTTATTTTAATTTATAGTAACTTTTGTTATAAAGTTCTTTGTTATACAGTGCATGCTAAATGTAATATATATATATAAATGCATGTTAATAATATATACTATATTTTACGTATACAGTTGCATTGCAACACCATGCATATACTAATATAACTATTAATGAATAAAAATGCATTAAATAGTTCTTTGAAATATACAAATTCAGAAAAAAAAATTATTTTAAGTGCTAAATTATTTTAATTCGGACATTTCATGCAATCACAATTTCAAATAAAAATAAGATAGTAATTTAAATACGATATCCATAATTCTTCTATATGTGTAGCATATGTGATTGTATATTTTGACAAAGAAATCGATGTCGATTTGATTCGTGTATTTTATTCGTGTAACGAATCAAATCGACATCGTTTGAAACGTATACTGTACGAATATTCGTGTACACATTTTAAATGTCTGGAACGATAGTTGACTAGTTTTTAGCTGATTTCTATTTGTATACACAGAAATAGAATTACAAAGACGTATCAAAATTTACTGTAGTCTATTTATTTGTCCAAGACTACAGATTTTCAGAACGATTAATTACCAGAAATGGAAATTAACTTTTTGTCCGCCTTGATATTGCAAGTTATAAAATGATGTTTTGTATCCAGTTTACAATTAACGATAATTGTATAAATAATATAACCAATCATATGTTTAAAAACGTTAAAACAAATTTTAAAATATAAAAATGAAAATATTTAACCGCGAATGTTTGTATAAATGTTAAACCACAGACTCTATATACATACATACATATATATAGGCTATATAATTACGTAATATCTGTATAACAGCTTTTACAGTTTAAAAATAATTTTAAATCACTTATTTACTAAAATTAGATTTTAGTGTCATTCAGCTTTTATATATGACATTATAAAATTTTAACATAGATCTGTAAACCAATTTACACACTAATTCGCTAATATTCTAATATAAAGAATATTTATTGTTGATTAATTTAACTATAGTATAAAATAATACTCATAATTTTATATAAACTATTATAAATATAAAATTATAGCTTTCAAGAATGTTTTATTCATAAATGTAATACACTGACAAAATTTCTCGAATTAGACTCGAGTGATATAACGATATTCTGTAAGAAAGCGCACATTTTGCTTTTCCTGAAATAGGTTTACTCGAGTCTAAATAGTCGATTTTCCTAGGGGGATCTGATGAATGCGAGGTGAATCGGAAAGAATTACACCTCTGTAGTCAGTATTCCCATGTAGTACTATTTATATTCAACCAAAAACTTCGCGCGTGCTTTTGTTACGAAGAGAATCCCGGAAAATTGGCGAATTAAAGTTTGTTAAATTGTAATAACGATGACATTTTGAAGTTAAGAAAAATAAAATGTTTCTCAGACGGCAAGAAAATATATATTGTTAAAAAGTTTTATAATTAAGTTTTGAATTTTAATAGTTAAATATAAGATGAAAATTCTGTAAGTATAAAAAAACATATCTTTACATATAATTAATTTAAGTATTGAAAATATCCGTTCTACATTTTGTTTTACATGATGTGTTATATAATTTATTTCCAGTTGTATAATTATATAAATCACAATTACTTTATTATTTTAATGTTTCTCACTTTTATATAAAGCATTTTGTATTTATAAATTTAGGTATTAAAACTTACACTGTATAAATATTTAAAAAGTATTTTTATTCATATTTTTAGCAATTTACAGAGATTGTTTCTGATTCTTAAGCTTGTTAAAAGTTTTATTCAGGCGTTTTAAACCTCCATCTTATTTTATCCGTCTTTACTAAATGGCCGCTTCAGTTGTAGTCAGTCCAGTATACCAAATTCGAACTTCATTAAAGTATCATAAAAGGCGATGTCAAATTAACAAATTTCTTTCTCTTAAAATCAGAAGTTTATTATTGATATCACATTGTGAAATTGTTCCTATCATTCAATGGCTATTGGACTATGTTAAGTTTTCATTGGCATTTTCCGAAACAATGAATAAAAATTTCTGTAATTAATATCAATAAATTTATTTTAATTATAATAGAAGTTCCAATATTTGCAAATTCGATTGTTTTAAATCTGAGCAAAAATTAAATTTATTAATTCAAAACTTTTTATTAACAGTTCTTCCGAATCAATGTCGAAAAAAAAAAATTCGAGTATAAGTTTAAGATTTGTCATTATTATTTGTTCAAATTAATTTAAAAAATTGTTTGGTTGTTTATATAAAGATACTTTTATTTAGGGATTAAATATATTTACTTTCATTTAAATATTTAAAAAAGTATATATTATTTTAATTTTAATGATGCTAGTTGTTTATATAATTCAACTTTAGTATAGCTTCTTTATTCGTTTTAGCGAGTCGTGTATGCCTGGATTACATATTTCTATTCATACTCCTACGATGGAGCCATCTCTTAGCAAAATTTGTAGATTGTTACCATGATAACGGTTTTAAAAATATATTAAGATTTCTTTAGATTTTATTGAACTTAATTTAAAACATCATCATCAATTACATTTAACAAATATTAAAAAAATATAATTACTACTATGTTTCAATTTGCTGAAAACAAAATAATTTCATGTCAAGATCATCATTTTTAACTGAAAGATTGACTCTAATTATTATATAATAAAATTCGTTAATGTAAAGTAAGCCGAATTTAGGAATTAATATTTGAGAATTTTAAACTTTAAACTAATTTGCAATATTTCGAAGAACATTTTTTTAAAATAAAAACATTTGTATTTTAGAATGCCATTAAATTTCTATAAAATTTAAGTCTAAGTTTTATAGGATAAATTTTGGGAGACATGAAAAAACATTGCAAGAATATAACAAAATAAATCCATTTATTTAAAACAAAATAAAAATTGTCAAAAACATTTAAATATCAGAATTCACAACTCTTCAATTGATTTTTATTTTCTTATTTCAAACTAAAGTTAAGATAATGCATATTTTTAACAAAATCATTTACATTGATAAAATAATTCTATTATTTTGTTTTAATTATATTAATAATTTTAATATGAAAAAGTTTTTGACCATTTAAAATTCAAAGATAAACTTATTACCAAACCAATATTTTAAACTTCTGGATTTGTGGCTCTTAAGTTTTAATTTATAACAAACAGATTTATACATTTCTTTTAATCTACATTTCTTAGATATATAGTTAAATTATGAATAAATTTAAGTAATTTCTATGTATAAAATCTTTTTAATACTCTTTAAATATAATGTATGATAGATTTATTGGAAACAATTATAAAAAATTATGTACAGACTATGAAAATTATATATGTATATAAACTAGAAAAGCTATATAACATATGGCAAATAAACATTTTATTAGCTTTTAAGTGTTTCATATTAAAATCCATAAAGATGCAAATATCCAATTTTATTAATGAAGATGTATATTATTTTAAATAGCATGTTTAATATTTCACTTTATTGTAAGTGTATTTACTTTCCCAACAATAAAAAAATATATATATATAAATATGAAATTACATGAGTCTAAAGCGAAAAACATTATAATATTAAAACAAACATGTTCAAACTCACTTTGTATTTTACATATACAAAATTTTAACACATCAACACAACATTCCAAACAGATTTATAGATTTATCAAACAGAAAATTATGTTCAAATATTAAGATAAAAGATTGTCAGGAATATTTTTACATTTTAGATAAGTGTGTCTGTAAATGTAACATATCTACATTATTTCTTTACATTTACTAAAATTCACAATTTGATAGTGTATAAAACATATTTGAACAAAAATACAAATATACAGCACGGAATTAACCCTTCAAACATAAGAAAAGTTTTGGTAAAGTAATTAAAATGTCCATACTTAATTACAAATTTTTCACTTTAAATTTAAATATATTGCAATTCATGATTGCATAATTGTTTTAATGTAAGTTTTAAATATTTACATTCTTTTAAAATTCAAAATAAATATGCAGACCATCAAAAATGCACAAGGGATAACTGTATTTTTATAAAATTTCAAAATAAAGTTATTTTTTTATCATTTTATTAGAAAAATAATACAAATAGAATAAAGAGAGTTAATTCAAATAATATTTTGTGTTTTCTTATTCTAAAGAAATATCTTTCCTATATTTAATTTTGCTAATTAAATATTCTTTTACAATTTCATGAGTTTTTAAAATTTATAGTTAAAGAATATTTATTATGGAATGTTTAGGGAAGTACCTTGTTTATAGCAGTCTTAAAAAGAACTCTATATTTTTATTTATCATTATTAATAAATTAGAATTTCTATGCACAGCTATAGCTATTTCTCAAATTTTCCTACTTTAGATTATTTTCTTCAATCTATATTTATAATGAAATTAATTATTTTTGATAAATGAACTCCCTTCTACCCCTTTGTACATTTTTGATAAATGCATATTATTAAGTAATATAGCTATATAAATATATATATATTTCTATTATCACAATATTTATTTATTACTGCAAATAATGGTTTATAAAATAACAGAAATTATTTACATTGATAGTAGTAATCCATATAACTATATACTACTGCAACAATATATATATATATTTACAGATATGAAAATATGAAGCAAAAATATATAAATTTTCTTCTAAAATTTAAATCTTTCTTAATATATATTCTTGAATTTTGTACTTATTAAAATACTGCTTGGTTGTATAGTTATAAGAATTATATCTATAATTTACATTTACTCATTATAATTATCTAAAAATTGTGTTTGAATATTTATAGTATTAAAAAGTATTTTTTTAATTTTTACAGGATGAAAAGTTTTAATTTTGGGTTAAATTTTTCTAGTGAATTTAGATGTTTAAGTTTGAATGCAAAAAAGATGATGCAAATCCTTAAACTACCTATATCTCAGCTGTCTGTCATATTCTTTATTGGATGATATGCTGGTAAGTCCTTATTATTTCTACCTGTAAAATTACATAAACATTACATTTTTAAAGAATTATATTATATATATGTTTTTATTTTCTGCTTTAAAGAAAATAATTTATTTTAAAGAACTTAATGCAATCTTATCCTGAAATTTCATATTAAAATTTAAAATTTTACATATGATCCATCATATAAAATTAAAAATAGCTTCAGATGATGGAGTGTTATTTATATTCTCAATGCAATTTTTAAAGAATAATGTTAAATAATAAGAACAAAAAGTTTTTATTCTTATTCTTATGAGCATTGTTTACTAAAAGAAATAGCTTCATTTGACAATGAAAAAGAATGTATTATTGGACTCATGATATTTTAATGATACAATGAGGTATCTGGAATGGATAATATTATAAGCTGGAATCCAATATACTGTACTTGATTTAAATACTTCTTATTTTGTTTATAGTTATTTTATGTTAATACAAAATTTCATGTTTCTGCATTGAAATAAAGTGGTTACAAACACAAAAATAATGATAATATCAAATAGCATAATAATGTTAATTGTGAAAATTTTTTCAAATCATTATGCCAAAGCAAAAGTGCAGTTAAGTATTACAAATAAATACAGAATAATATTTATACCATATTTATTGTAAAAGCTATTGCTAATAGCCTTTACAATAAATAGAAATGATTGAGGAATTTTCTTAAAATATTAAATAATTTTACATCTTACAAGAATTAGCATTACAGATGTTAGTATTTTATTTTGAAATAAAATACTAATTAGAATGTTATATTAACATAAAACACTACCACCACATAATTACAAAGTCAAATATAATACCAAATTCTTGTAAATTTCTCAAAGTTCTTAAATTATCTTTGTTTTTTAAGACTTATTGATTATATTTGTTACTATTATATAAATTAATTACAAAGTCAACAATATATGAGTTGAATAATTGACTATATTTTTGTAGCTCTGCATCTAGTTAAACTATTCTTAGAGCAAACTGCAAGCTAATGAGTTACAAAAAACATCTTATTGACTTCCAACAGTGGATTTAATACATTAAAAACATTTTTGACCTATTCATCTAGTAATATATGTGTAAGCAATATCATATAATATTTAAGATTATTGCTAAACTAAGAATTCAAAATTTTACAGAAATCTTGCATGTCATTGAAAATTCTAGGAAAATTCAATTCTTCAGTTTTTTAAAATCTTGCTTACATGATAATAGATCATATTGTTTGACAGTCGAAAATTCTGTTTTGTTTTTTAATCACTAATGAAAGAGATATGTAAAATTAGCTTCATAGATAACATTATCTTTACTTGCTTATACAAAACACATCACAAATTTTATCAGAAAACTATATAAATTAATTATTGTAAATACAGAGAAAAATATATTACTATGTATTTGGAAAAATAAATTCATTTAAAATTCTAATTTTTATGAAATTACAACATATGGTTTTCATTACCTAAAGGAAATTCATCAGAAGTATTTTGATATTTTTCTGAAGATGTTTCAATATTGGTCCTATTAAATTCTCTAAATTCTTTTATTAGTTTCTCAACAGAAAGTTTTAGATTCTGTAATGATATTTTCAAATTTCAGCTTTTTTTCATTTAAATTTTTTCAAATAAATATTAAAATGCTCAAGATACTTACTTTATATTCATTAAAATTATTTATCACATATGTTACAGTCAAATTTAATAGTGAATTGAAGGTTAAAGAATTTTCTTTAAGGAACAAATTTTTTTCAGACTCAGTCATCTATAAAAAAAAAAAATAATAATAATATTAAAACAACAATTAAAATTTTTTAAAAAATTTTAATTAATTTTTTCAGGAAATTGGAAAAGTCTCATAACTGTTGATTTCCACCCCTAACAATAATTACCCACAATGTGAAGTAAAACAATTGAAAAAATTATAATTATTTTACATAAAAGAAAGACAAATAATTGATATCAAATATTAACATGATAATTATATTTCATGAAAAATTAAATTAATAAATAAAGTAAAATCTCAATAAGTCAAACTTCTTTAACTCAAATTTTATTTTTGTTCTGACCTAACTCCCATGATGCAATGTATTCTGTGTTCTATAAGTTAAGTAGTTTTGAAATCACAATTCGCTATCTTGAAACTTAAAATTCAGAAATTTTATTTTATTTATGTCTAATTTTGTATGCTTTCTTTTGAAGTTTGAATGGAATGGATAATACTATCATGAAGTTGAAGATTGATATTGTATTATGTGAAATTCAAGATTTTAACAATGTTTCATACCTAAATTAACAATCTTATTCTTAAACATAAATTGACCAATAAAATTTTAGAATTTAAGATCATTATTATTATTATTTTTTTAAACATTTAGATTTAAAAAATTTTTAAATGTAATGAACACATCTATAATTTGATAACTATTCTGTTACTGGCCAATCAAATTTATGAGTTCATCTATTTATCTCCTTATTTGGAATCAATATTCATACCATACAAATTTCATTGTAAAGTTTGACTTATATGCTGACATTTTCTTTACTGACACAGTAATCAGTTAATCAACATACCTTTTCTGTTATCAACAAAATAGTCAACGAATCACAAAGACTAGGAAGGAAAGCAAAAGAGAAAAAAAAGGAAAAATTTTAAAAGAATATGGCATTCCATTGAATAGTCTCTCTACATACATTTGAAAAACAAAAAGAGGATTTTAGAAAGCTTCAACAAACAAAAGAATCAGACAGAACAGAAAAACATACAAAAAACATGAATATCCAAATGCTGAAAAATTTGTGCTTATACAAGTGTTTTATACAGATGAATACTGCTATCAATGGAAAACTTCTTAGAAAAAATTGAATAATTCAGAAAACAGTTGAATCATACCAAATTGAAAGCAACCCACAGGTAGCTAAATAAATTTAAAGAGAGGCATGGAATGACTCAATAAAATCTGTGGTGAAAGTGCAGAAGTGTAAGAGGAAGATTGCGCAAAGTGGTTGAAAGTTTACCACAAATTGTACAAACTATATCCTAGATGACATGGGCTTATTTTTTAAATGTCTGCCAGACAAAAACAATAGTGTTCAAACATCAGAGGTAAAAAAAAAAGCAAAGAATATGTAAATGACAATAACAATAGCAGTTTTTCATTGCCTAATTGGAAAATCTTTAAAGTTTCAATGTTTTTGCAGATATCAAGACAGCAAATGTACAATAGCTATACAATATATATAAGCCATTGACACCACTGTCATCACTGTATATCTCTCACAGTATGCCTAGAACAGCCACTAGGGGCGTCCCCCTAGCTATTATTTAAATTAACAATAAATTCAGTATATTATTATTGTAATAGGAATTTATTATTAAATGAATATTATAACGACTATTGGAACTTCCTGATCTAATAATCTGGCATCAGGAACAGTATGGATAACTAAAATGACTTGTACTGTACATCTCAATCATTCAGCCTTTTGAATGAGTTTCAAAAAACTTCCTAATTAAGAGAAGATTAATAGACAAGTAAAAAATAACAGGAATTCATTTAAACAGTTTCATTTATTTAAAACAATTCAAGAAATTTGTTAAAATCAATATAATATTTATTTTTGAAATTCATACTTAAAAAATTGAATATAATGGAAAATGTAACCTTTTCTAAATAATTTCAACTGTTTTTTAAACTTAACAATTTTTTAAAAATCCTTATATTATATATTTTAAAAACATTTGTTACCATTTGACTTATTAAATGCTGAATTGTGTTGTTGATAAAATCATCATCTAATAGACTATATTTTGTTGTGTATTCGTTTACTTCTAAATTTTCCAGTCTTAGAGTCATATTTTCATTGATATAAGATTGGAGAATTTTCAATGAATTCTGAAAATAAATATTTTTATTAAAATAATATATACTAATTATATTTCATTTAAATGCATGTTTAAATTTAAAAGTACAAAATTTATATTAATTATCCAATATATGAAAGCACATAATTTAAATTTCTTTATATAACACTTTTGCCAATTTTTTTTTAAATAAGAAAGCAACATTAAATAAATAAGTTAACTAAAGTTATAAATTGATTATTATTTTCAGTATTGCTATTTGAAGGAAATATATCAGAACAGGATTTGAAACAAACTTCATCTGATAAGTGCAAATTGTATTCAGATAATCTTTTGATTTTCTTTATTTAATAGAAAATTAAAAATCACACACATTTTCATTCTCCATTTGTAATTATCAATTCTTCAAGTTACTGTTTAGTTTACAATAAACTGTTTAATTAAATTTTAAAAATATAAGTTATTAAAAAATATTAATAGAATTTGACAATTTTTGCTATTTAGTATATTTTACTTAGTTTAAACAATGCATTTATTAACAAAGAAAATTACAGAAATTTAAATAAAAATTCTGATATAAGTGATCATTTATAAAAATGTCACAATTTAATAATTCAATTTAATATCACAATTATTTTAGCAAAATATTTCAGTTGTATATATTTTTATTTGACTTTAACTGAATAACAAATCATAAGCAAGAAATAATTTAACAATATATTACAATTAAACTCACAAATTACTATTTCTTATTTTAGAATGATATTAATTAGTAGAAATTGAATATATTAATTTGTAATTCTTAAAACAAGAATGCTGAATTTATATAAATATCTAACTCATATAANTTTAAAGAATTTTTCTATATTTTTAGTGTTGTATAGATAATTACCATATTACATTGAATTTAAGATGCATCCCAATTTTAAAAAGGAATTTTTAAGCTAAATCAGTGTAGTCCATATAAAATTGGCAGCATCATTTATTATAATTAATAATTATCTGTTAAATATGCAGTATGTTATGTGATTGAAGTAATCATAAATTCTATATATTAATGTTATGTACAGTACATATTAATATTCTTTTTAGAGATTATTAATAAAAAGTATTGTATTACCAAAGGATCAAATTAAACTCTCAAAAGATTGTGAAAGAAGAAAAAAAATGGAACAGTCAATCAAACATAATTTGATGATGTGCTTTTAGAAAAATATGATGATAAATTTAGGATTTAATGAATTAATTTTAGTTAATTATTCTAAAATGCAATGCAGGCATAAACTTCAGTTACAAGTGTTGGGAATAATGCTCTAATCTGTGTACCACCACCACAAAAAAAATTACAAGGATTTGAATTTGTCATAGTGATAGAATCTTGTCTCATTGCCATCTAGACAAAATATTAAAAAGACATGTTGGCGTTTTAAATTGTGTCTCTGAAATTCATTACATTTCCTGACTTTGCATTTATACAAGATATACATTGGCTCATCTGTATACAAGATAAGCCAAAGATCATCATCTGATTTTTTAAACTAAATTTTATGAAATCAATAAAAACAGTATAATGTGTATATATATATATATACAAGGATGGTAAGGATATATATATATATATAAATTTATTTGTAAATCCAAAAACTAATCAATCTTCAGATAAATCATTAATTACAACAATTATAAACAAATAAATATTTACCTTCACAAAATCAACATCATTTTTAGAATTTTGAACCATCTTTGTTATATCAACATGTTGCTGCTTCAATTCTGTAACAGTTGATTCAACTGCAGTAACTTTACTACCAACATTAGCAACATTCTAAAATAAAATGTTAAAAATCAGTTTCATGGAAAAATTATTACTGTTACAATAATGACAGAACATCTGTTACTTGGTTTTAAGATTTTATAAATTAATTTTAGCTAGTTATTTTACTGCTATTATAACTATAAAATTTTAAAGAATTTTTCTATATTTTTAGTGTTGTATAGATAATTACCATATTACATTGAATTTAAGATGCATCCCAATTTTAAAAAGGAATTTTTAAGCAAAAGAAACTAGATGATCATTAGAAGTAAATATAGTTTAATAAAATGTTTTAAAAGAGTGAAAATATTAATAATGCATTTAAAATAATAATTAACAGAAACAAAAAATAAAATATTAATTTATATTTCTTTTATATTAAAATAAAAGAAATAGTTTTATAGTTTATAGTTTATGTAAACATAAAATAAAAAAATTTTCAAAAATAACTATTTAAAACAATGAGGTCAAGTAAAAAAATTTTATATTATTTCCACTATTACATACAGACTTCTGAAGAATGACAAAAATACTCCAAATATAAGATACAACCTAATTTCAAGTTCGGAAATGTTAAAAATGGCATCTTAAATCTGAAGTGAAATCATGTATTAACTTAATGTACTTATTCAATAAAATGTTTTAAGAATTTAATTTCTAAAATTTTAATAATAAAATTTCAAAAGTACTCATTTGTTCAGTGGCATTAGATGAATAATTATATGAATGCATGTATAATATATCTATTAATAAAAATTGAAAAATCATTTTAAACAATTGGAATTAGATATAACAAATATCAGAGCAATTGATATATTTTTTACAGGTTTAAACTTGAATTATCATTGATCAATGTAAATAGCAATTGCTACTTAAATTTATTCATACTTAAGTTTTAATTGTAGTTTCACAAATTATCTCTTATTGTTATTTATTGAATCTACATTTAAACTTTGTTAACTTTTCAAAATCATAACAAAAAAAGGAACTATTTAAATTACAAGAATTAAACAGAGAATAAATTATAAAATTCATTTACAGTCGACCCCCCTATAATTACGATTCCTATAAAACTGCGAAAAAATTGTGACGGTATCCGTAAAAAAAAGGTTAAAAAAACTTCCTATAATTACGTAAAACGTCATCGGGCAGCCGAACTACTTTCCTGCCGTCCTCAGCACCATGCTACGGAGAGATTTCTATCGTCTGGACAGTATTATATAAATTACATATAAATTAGGTACTGTACAGTACATATAATTATATATTAATTATATATAAATTAGGTACTGTATATATAATTATATATTAACTTATTGTAACTTTATTATAATTAAATATATAATTTCTGCCATGTAGCGTGGCGCCACGCTACGGAGATTTTACGCTAACTATCGTCTGTACAGTATGTAAATTAGGTACCGTAAGTCTAATACAGTACTGTAATTTTATACATTTCTTGTGAAAGAAACATTTCTTATTCAACGGCGATTAAAATTATTTATATTAATGATGTCTCCGAAGTTCTACGAAGTTTTCACAGAAAAATAAGTTGTTAGAAATCGGCCGCTCTTTGCTGAGCTGTTCCGCGACGAAAACAATGTTGAGCAATGGCAATGTCGAATGGTGACACTCGGTAAGTAATCCTACAATTTTTTGTTTATAGCGTAGTTTATACGGATTATTCCCAAAAATAATATACGTATTTTGGAAATGTTGAGTCAGATTAGTCTAGAATCGATTAATTTTATGGAAGAAAACCTTTCAATCAGCCGTAGTCCGTAAACTTCACATGTGTCGGGCTGTGATTGGAAGGACTCGTAAGAAATCAGATTCCTAAAGAATGGAACGTATCTATGATCTTATAGGGGGGTCGACTGTAGAAGCATTTGAAATATTAAGGTTAAAATTTTAAATGGCTTTTGACTTACTTGTTAGTTAAAATTCTTAATCCAACATAATTATTATAAAAAATAAAAAGTGAAATTACAAACTGTATGTAAAAAACTATATTTTTTAAACATATGCTACCGTATAATTGTTATTTTATAGTAATAATTTTTTTATTTTTTAAATTATCACCAATTTTTTAAATTATCACCAATTTAAAAAATATTTGTACAATAAAATCTACTTATTGTAATCATTTTGGAACTTGCCTAATAACATTAAGCAGAGTAAATATATAAGACTAAGATTAGTGAAAATTCAGGTTTTATTCACTCTATTAAAAGGACGTTTAAAGTAGTTAATTAACCAAGTAATACATTTGTTTAATTATAACAACTGTTAACTGATTCATCCAGTGTTTGCTGCTTTTTTAGTATTGCATTTGACAACAGCTAGTGTATAATTGAACTAAGAAGTTCAAGCAATTTAAATTTTTCAACTGTGAGAAAATAATGATTCATGTTTAAAGAACTAGCTAAGACTTATAACAATTGCATCATTGGAGTTGGTAAAATGAAAAGATATATCATTAAACTGATATTTTTAAACTAAGATAATGATAACTATAAATGAATCTCTGTTTACAATAGGAAAAGTTTTATAAGTGTACAGTCAATCTCCCTATAAGATGGTAGATACGTTCCGTTATGAGTCAATTTTGTAGGAATCACAGCCAATTACAGCCTGATACGTGTGAAGTTTACGGACTATGGCTGTTTGAAAGGTTTTCTTCCATAAAATTAATCGATTCTAGACTAATCCGACTCAACATTTCCAAAACACGTATATTTTTTTTTGGAAATAATCCATATAAACTACGCTATAAACAAAAAATTGTACAACTACTTACTGAGTGTGCACCATTCGACATCGCTGTTGCTCAAGCTTGTTTTCGTCGCGGAACAGCGCAGCAAACCGCGGCCGGGATTTCTGATGTTATTTTTCTGCGAAAACTTCATTGAACTTTGGAGATATCATTAATATAAATAATTTTAATCTCCATTGAATAAGAAATGTTTCTTTCACAAGAAATGTATAAAATTACAGTACTGTATTAGACTTACGGTAATAATTTACATACTGTACAGACAATAGCTCGCCTAAACTCTCCGTAGCGTGGCTCTAGATGGCGGAAAGTATATATATAATTATAATAAATTAAGTTAATATATAATTATATATACAGTACCTAATTTATATATAATTATATGTACAGTACAGACAATACTAAACTCAATTTACCCGCCTAAACTGTCCATAGTGTGGCGCTGGACGGCAGAAAGTAGTTTGGCTGCCCGATGACGTTTTACGTAATTATAGGAGTTTTTTTACCGTTGTTTATGGATACCGCCACAATTTTTTCGCCGTCTTATAGGAATCGTAATTATAGGAACCCGTCTTACAGGGGGATCTACTGTATTTTATATTCATTTTAACTTTATATTTGGAATGTGCCAATTCTGATAACATTAAATGAATAATAATGACATTTTATCAGTGGATTCTACAGAACATATCTTTCTTCCAAGCCATTTTTTAAACAGTATTGCTAATGAAGATCTGTCAGTTATGTAAAAGAAATACACATTAAAAATTAATTATAACATAAATACAGTATATTCTTGATAATCTGTGCACTATCAAGTATTGCTAATGGTTGATGATGAAGATGAGAAATAATGTGCTTGAACATTATTTCTCATCTTCATCATCAACCATTAGCAATACTTGGTCAATTTAGCAGTTGTGTATATTTATAGATCTTCTACTGTAGCTACTGGAGAGGCAGAGAAAGATTGATTATTTTCTAATATGCAAATTTCTAAAACTTAAGGTCAGTTAGTAAGGCTTTTACTAGAGGATTTATTAGTTCCTGAAAAAAGTACAGTGCAGTATAGTATATGTACTGGATTATCTATATTACTTCATGATATATATATACTGTCTCATATTATTAGTATAGATCAGTGTTTCACAAACTTTTCAGACTACTGCTCCATTTTAATTCTTGCTGCTCCATTCTTGTATGTATGTATATACAGGTATACCTCGACTTACGTCGTTTCGAGTTACGTCGTTCCCGATTATACGTCGTTTCGAGTTACGTCGTTCCCGATTATACGTCGTTTGTCAAAAAAGTATATGGAAAAATAAAAATCAAGTTTAAGTCATTTTATTCGACTTTACGTCTGTTCGCCACAAATATTGAAGTCGTAATATCACTAGAAAAGCGTTTAAAGCACATAAAATCACATTAAAATATATACATTTACAAGTATGTACTGTATTTACAGTACATGCATTCGTAAATTTAGATTACTTTTTTTGTACTATATTAAAAACTAAAATTTAATAAAATTGTTTGTAAGCTTAATAAATAAAATACAGAACCGGGAATGGTAATTTATGGTTTAGCCTAGTGACAAGTAGATTGGGAGAGAAGTAAATTCGACTTACGTCGCTTTCCTGGAACCAATTACCGACGTAAGGCGAGGTATACCTGTATATATATATATACAAGGATGGTAAGGAGGTAAGGAGTGCTAGGGGTGTATTTTTGTTCCTCTTGTTTTCAAACATCCCTAGCATCCTCACCTCCTAGCATTTCTCAAGTCTTCTACCACCTTCAAGGGGTAGAAGCACCTACTTTGGTAATCACTGGTATAGATAATCAAAAGTACAATATATATTAAAATGTATTACATGAATATAATTAATAAATAAAAAATTTATATTTTTATTAGAGCAACTTATTAATCTTACCTGCAATAATGATTTCACATCCTGTGGTAATTTTTTAATTTCAGGTACTGCTACAATACTTAATTTCAAATTATCCGTGATTAGTTTTAAATCCTTTACCTATTCATAAATTTAAAATAATTGATTAATTGTATTAAGTAATATTCAAATAAATTAATTGTACAGAAATAATTTTTAATTATACATATATATATGAAAAATTATATAATATAAAATGGATTAGAATTTAAAATGGAAAGAACTATTAAAAAGGCTATAGAAATATAAATAACTCTAAACAAAGTCAAATAATTTGAGAATTATGAAAATTTACTTAATACTATCATAAAGAGAAATGAGCTTAATTTTAATCAGAATAAATCACGTATATTAAAATACCATAGTTTCTATTGATAATTATCTAGAATGGAAGAAATTACTTTATAAATAATTGAAATATCTATAATTGTTAAATATATCTACATTTCTTTCTAAATTTCAAAATAATTTGTTTCAAGAAGCTAAACATATTTTTTGAGAAGCAATTCTACATCTCTGTGTATGGAGATGAACCCTATTTCTTTTATGTTGTTTGTTATATTCTATTCTGTTACATTAAGGAAATTTTATTTAAAATTAGGCAAAGACTTCACACTCCCAGCCATAAAAATTTAAAATTGTCCTTATCTACCATTTGCTGTCTTCAACAATAATGATATTAATCATATGACTATAATAATTTAGAAATAACAATTAGAAAAATTCAATTAAGAAAATGTTAAGTAGTTATAACTGTATTATAATGCATTCTTAAACAATTCCCTGCTAGAAATTATTACAAGCAGCAGTAAAGATTTAGTGTCATGTCCTACACCAGAGTTTTTCAACCTTCTTGAATACATGACCCCTTTACAAGGTAAAAAATTCTGGCGACCCCCAGAGCCATATTAAAACTATATCGATGATTTTAAAAACTACGTATTTAATTTTCTTTCTGTTGAGACCTAGGTATCGATCGAAAAACCAATTGTACTGTAAAATAAACAGGCACAGCCTTCTCACTGAAATTGTAGTTTTTTTTATTGTAGTGTAGGACCTACAAACACTTGGCTCTTTCTTTTACTCGCGACCGCCCTGGGGGTCACAACCCACAGGTTGAAAAACACTATCCTACACCAATGTAAATGAGATATATAGCTTGTAACCATGTAATGTCATTACACCAACTAATACAAGTATATGACAGAGATATCAATGGTTGAGGTAGTATATTTGCTAGCAATATTAGGCAGTTGAAATCAAAAGAGGTTTCTAGCAATTGGAAAATTCTAGAATTTTGTCTTGTCTTGACTTGCAAAGGCACACAATTCAATTTGTTTGGATTAATTGTTTGACTTGCATTTATTATTTGAATAAAATATATTCATTGAACAATAACCTTAATTGTATGACTTTTTTCTGAAAAATATCTGTTTGTTAAAATTTGGTACTAAGAATAACTCCATTTTTGTCAAGCTTTATAACCTTATCAAATTAAATTAATATCATTGTTTGACAAATGTATTGCAAGTATCACTAAACTTTACACCTGTAACACATCTATCACATTTTTTGTTAATCACTGTAATTACAAATGATATTCAGATACATTTTTATATTATTCAGTAATGTAAATATTGTAGAAAATATTTTGAATAAATTTTAAATTAATTCAGTGTTGTATGCACAATGTTATAAATATATTATTTTAGAACTTATTCATTTAGATATATGGAAGATTGTGATTGTGTATACAGATTTGTATAATTCATTTAACTATATGAAGTTTCATTTTAAGTATGTGTGCTTTAAGTGTACTTTCACTTAAGTACACTTAAGGGTTTTATTAAATATACAGTGGAGTAATAATGTTTGTTGATTAAACTTTTCAGTATACATACAATTTAAACTATGACTCTTGTATGATTTTTGAAATACTATAATGCATGTACAGTTTAAAATAACAATATCTAAATACACAAAGTAGAATAATTTTTGTATATTATAAATAAAAATGGAATCTTTCTGAAACAAAATTTTATTTTAAACCAGAAACAAGCATTAATGGAAAACTACAAAATTAAATACAAATGTTTTATGTTTTGCATTATCTATATATATAAAAATGAATGTATGTCTGTCTGTGTGTGTGTCCTTCATGCATTACCACACCGTTTATCCGATTGCCGTGAAACTTTGGGAAGTTGTTTAATATACTCCAGCGAAGGTTTGTGGCATAGTACGATTGCCATGAAGCTTTGGAAAGTTTTTAAAATTTTTAATACACTTCCGCGAAGTACATTCATCCTACGATAGATGGCGCGCGTTTACACGAGCATTCACGCACAGTGTGTTCGATCGATTTCAAATTGTGAAGACCATTTCCCCCTTCAAAAAATATCTCTATATATGCATTTGTGAACTGTTATTTAACGATATTT
>NW_019384438.1:131761-136384 GCF_000671375.1 Centruroides sculpturatus
AATGTATTACTTGGCTTTAATTTGAGTATGTTTTTCGCGTTGGAACGAATTATTTGGTTTTACATGTAATCGTATGGGAAAAGATGATCCACCTTACGACATTTTCATGATACGATCTCAGTTTCGGAACGGATTAATTTCGTATCCTGAGGTACCACTGTCAATGTTTTATTTTTATTTAAAATGTTCACAAGAACAATTTAAACTTAACATAATACAAAAATAATCTTTAATTTATAAAAATATAAAATATTCAATTAGTTACCATAAAACACTTTATAAACAGCATACAGGAGAAATGACTGTGCATATTTCATTAAAATAAATCAATAATTTTATACAAAGTTTATAAAATAAAATTACAGTGACCAACCTCTTTGGATATTGCTTCAATTTCATTTGACAATTTCTTAAATTCTTGTCCATAAAAAGTTACATTAGATTCTAGCACTTTAATATCCGTATGAATATTATGAAATGTCTCGGGTGTATTCTTATTTCTATTTTTAACTAAATAATAAATAATAAATAAATAAATCAATGCATTTAACTTTAAAAAATTACTTATAAGTAGATATTGATGGTAAAAAAAAAATGACTGAAAAGGATCAAATAATTAACTGTATTGTAAATAAGTAAATTGATAAGAACTTTAAGAATTATTAAGTCTGATACATCTTTTCAGGTAAACAAACATTTAATGAAGATATTTAACTATTTACAATATTTGTTGTGATTTACACAACCTTATTTTATATATTTTATATAATTAATATTATATAGTATATTTTGAAATTATTATCATTTCATTATTCACATATTTTATTTACTACTACTTACATTATTTGCATAATATTACATATGTAAAACTTAAAATAACATGCTATATATACACATAAGATTATAAATTGGATTGCCAACTCAAAAAAATCAATCATAGTAACAGAATTTTTCCCATATTACTTGATAAAAAGGAATTTGTGATATTTATATGCTTATCAGTATAATACAATCAGAAATACTGCTAACTTTCAAATTTTTTTATATAAATAAATTTTTCTCATACAATAAATTACAAACTATTATTTTTCCTTATGTAAATTATAAAGTCTTTCTTAATTTTATCCATATGAAACTGAAAAATTTGTGTGCATGCCTGCATCTATGCATAAATCACAATCACATTGTATGTAAAAAATGTTATTGCTCAAAAAGAAACAATAATAAATAAATTGAAGATGAATTAAAAAAAAATCTAAGTTAAAAAAATATATATATATTTTAAAGATATAAATGAATAATTTTTATAAAATAAATATAGTTACTGAATACTCCTTATAATAATGCATTACTGTAATACAACGGAAGATTGGAAAGTTTCTGGAATCATCACTAGGGAGTGTTTCGTTTGAAGGTATTTTCCTTTGATGCATTAGCAAATCTTTTGTATGTACTGGCTTTAAATTTCACATCAATCTGGCCAATAGTTAGGTTTTTACAAGCATTGAAGTGAATCTGTGTGCCTGCTTATATGGTACATGGAGAAAAATGAAATTCAAGCTGTTGTCAAGTTTTTCCATTTGGAGGGAAAAACTGCAATGGAAATCAAATTCTGGTTGGACAATTGCTTGATTTTCATTGTGGTTTTTCCCTCCAACCTTCATTTTCCACAGCAAGTATTTGGGTTTTCAAATTCAAGCGTGGCCACACGCTTAAATACACAGAAGTGACATGGATGGCCACACATGTTCAGGCCATCCAAAAACTGCTACCACTCCAGAAATTGTGGATAAAATCCATGACATGGTGTTAGAAGATCACTGAATCAAAGTGTGTGAAACTGAAGAAGCTGTGGACATCTCCTATGAACAAGTAGTTCTTATTTTGCATAAATTGTCTGCAAGATGAGTGCTGCATTTGCTCAGTCCGGAGCAAAAACACATTTGAGCCTGAATTTCTGCCAAGAGTTTAGAAATGTTTAAGAGAAATCCAACAGATTTCAAGCATCAACCTGTGACAATGGATGAGACCTGGATTCACTCACCAGAAACAAAAATTCAATCAAAACAGTGGATTGGAGATGGTGAGCAGATTCCAAAGAAGACAAAGATCATTCCTTTGACTAGTAAGGTGATGGAATCAGTTTTTTGGGATGCCAAAGGAATTTCGTTAATTGGCTATATTGAAAAAGGAAAAACGTCACTGACCAATACTATGCAACACTTTTGGACAAGCTCAAAGCAACAATCCAGGAAAAATGTCTGGGTATGATCAAGTAAAAAAGTGCTATTTTACCATAATAATGCACCCGCACATTCAAGAGCAATTGTTCAACAAAAACTAGCAAAAATTAAGTTCAAAATTCTTCTGTATCCCCATAATCACCAGATTCAGCTCCCTCAGACTACTGTCTGTTCCTGAAATGCAAAACATTCCTAGCTGGAAAGAGATTTTAGTCCANATAGTTACTGAATACTCCTTATAATAATGCATTACTGTAATACAACGGAAGATTGGAAAGTTTCTGGAATCATCACTAGGGAGTGTTTCGTTTGAAGGTATTTTCCTTTGATGCATTAGCAAATCTTTTGTATGTACTGGCTTTAAATTTCACATCAATCTGGCCAATAGTTAGGTTTTTACAAGCATTGAAGTGAATCTGTGTGCCTGCTTATATGGTACATGGAGAAAAATGAAATTCAAGCTGTTGTCAAGTTTTTCCATTTGGAGGGAAAAACTGCAATGGAAATCAAATTCTGGTTGGACAATTGCTTGATTTTCATTGTGGTTTTTCCCTCCAACCTTCATTTTCCACAGCAAGTATTTGGGTTTTCAAATTCAAGCGTGGCCACACGCTTAAATACACAGAAGTGACATGGATGGCCACACATGTTCAGGCCATCCAAAAACTGCTACCACTCCAGAAATTGTGGATAAAATCCATGACATGGTGTTAGAAGATCACTGAATCAAAGTGTGTGAAACTGAAGAAGCTGTGGACATCTCCTATGAACAAGTAGTTCTTATTTTGCATAAGTTGTCTGCAAGATGAGTGCTGCATTTGCTCAGTCCGGAGCAAAAACACATTTGAGCCTGAATTTCTGCCAAGAGTTTAGAAATGTTTAAGAGAAATCCAACAGATTTCAAGCATCAACCTGTGACAATGGATGAGACCTGGATTCACTCACCAGAAACAAAAATTCAATCAAAACAGTGGATTGGAGATGGTGAGCAGATTCCAAAGAAGACAAAGATCATTCCTTTGACTAGTAAGGTGATGGAATCAGTTTTTTGGGATGCCAAAGGAATTTCGTTAATTGGCTATATTGAAAAAGGAAAAACGTCACTGACCAATACTATGCAACACTTTTGGACAAGCTCAAAGCAACAATCCAGGAAAAATGTCTGGGTATGATCAAGTAAAAAAGTGCTATTTTACCATAATAATGCACCCGCACATTCAAGAGCAATTGTTCAACAAAAACTAGCAAAAATTAAGTTCAAAATTCTTCTGTATCCCCATAATCACCAGATTCAGCTCCCTCAGACTACTGTCTGTTCCTGAAATGCAAAACATTCCTAGCTGGAAAGAGATTTTAGTCCAATGAAGAAGTGATTGAAGCTGTAACCAGCTACTTTGGGGGCCTTGGAGAAAATCACTTCTGGAAAGGATTTGAAAAGCTGGAGAAATGTTAGATCAAGTGTGTTAAAATTCAAGGAGATTATGTTGAAAAATAAAGTGTAATTCATTTATTTTGTTTTCATTGCATTCCAGAACATTTCAATCCACTCCTGTAGTAAGAAAAAAAATCCTACTGTTAGTATCTGAAGCAACTGTTGGCAAGGAAAATGTCTTCCTCATTTCCAAATAGGCCTATATATTTAATTCTTATATGCAAATGTCCCCCCTTTTTTAAATTTGTGTTTTTGCTAAAATTAAAACCAAATCCTTATTAGAGCATTGGTTTTTCTGTTAATATTTTAAAAAAGCCTGAACATTATAAGTTGTCAATATTGAATTATTAGTGTTCAGGCTACTTGCATTGTGTATTGCCACATGATTTTAATTTGCATCTTTTTTCAATGATTGGAAAATTTCCATATTTCCATATACCTACCACACAATATACATGTCCTTTTTTTGAATGAATTAATTGATTTTATAAAAATTTGTACAATGCTGGAAACATCTCTCTTGTAGTTGGATAAATATTAAAGTGAACACCATTTATAGATATTGAATAAAGTACTAACTTGACTACTGGTATATTTGAATTACTTTTCATATTGTTTATAATCATTATAGCTAGAGAGATTAATAATCCAACATTGATAGCTTATCTATACTACTATACAGTAGACCCCCCTATAATGCTTAGATACGTTCCACTTTATAAGAATTTTACGTTGTAGGAATCCTTAAATACATGAGCCAATCACAGCCCGACATGTGTGAAGTTTACGGACTAAGGCTGTTTGAAAGGTTTTCTTCTATAAAATGAACCGATTCTAGACTAATTCGACTCAACATTTCCAAAACACGTATAATTTTTTGGGAATAATCTGTATAAACTATGCTATAAACAAAAAATTATAGGATTACTTACCGAGTGTGCACCGTTC
>NW_019384438.1:137177-144277 GCF_000671375.1 Centruroides sculpturatus
AAAACTACTGAACCAATCGTTACCAAACTTTAACTGTAGCATCTTTATGATCCCTGGAATGTTTACCATTAATCAAACCTACAGATTTTTTATTAATTAAATAAAACTGCAACGGATTTTTGTCTGTCTATTTCTCTCTCTCTCTTCACTAGATGGCAATACTTGCTGTCTATAAGAAAAGTCTATTATTGAAGTTTACTATTATATTTGAAGAACTGACATTAAATTATAATTAGTTAATTAGCAAAATCTTTGAGGAATTAAAAAAGTGACGTCATCACGCTAGATGGACGTATGTGTACAATACTTATGGCATGTTTTCGAATCGTTTCTGCAGGTAATTGTACAAAATATTCGAAATAGTTATTGGTGAATATTTTTGAGATTGATTGATAAATAATGCCGAGAGCTGCAAGAGCACGAATAGGAAGAAACAGTTCATAATTGTAGACGACGTGAATCTACACTTCTACAGCAAAGACTGTAAGAGCAACGAATTCGTTCGGCTCAGAATCGAATGCATGTAGCGAAAAATTTTTTAGGTTTCACATCAATATAACTTATTCAGATGTTTTATGATTTTATTTTTTTATATTTTGCAAAACTCTACTGCAATACTACACATTGATCAATCAGAAATAATTAATGAACAATTAGTTCAAATTTTCAAGTTCTATATGTATATAAGAGCGGGCAGGCCGTGACGGGGATGCTAGTAATCTATATTTAGCCATATATATCTTATATTTCAGTATATACCCACTCTGTTATATATATACTGAATACTCTCCCTCTGGGTATATACTGAATATGCTCTGTTATATATAACTGGGAAAGTAAAAATGATGAATTTTTTTGACAATATAAAATATAATTTATTTTTTGTAAAAATAAACTTTTATTTATATTAGTTTTAATAAAGGTTCATATTGAAGATTACACAAATCTAGTCTATTGTTATGAAAATTTCAAATACTCCATTTGCAATAATGCATTTGGAATTATAAAATAATATTTTCTTATGAAATATTAGGAAATACTTAATGTTCATATACTCAGATGTCACAACTGCATGCATATCAAGCTTATGTAGAAAGTAGAGTTAAAAATATACTGAACTTATTGGCACATTTTATTATTTACAACACAAATGCAGTACTCTTACATCATACTAACTTCAAAGTAAGCTCTTTCAGAAGTTACACACTGTCAGAATCTATATGAGTTGTCAAAAGCAGTTTCGGAAGCCATTTTTGTGTTGTCTTTATGGAATTCCATCAGATAACTGAGAATTTCAACATACTCTCTTTATTGACATTGTGAATTTCTAGGAATGAATCTAATGACTGGGCACAAGAATGAACTAGATTTAAATGAAACTGACACTTCCCATCTCTCATAATATAAATATCCAAAAGTTCAGTGTGTTTTTATTCTATCTTTATATATAAATAAAATGTAGTTTTTATTAAACTTACATTCATCAACAAGTTTTTGTAAATCTTCCACTCTAGTATTCAGATTAGTTATAAACCAAATTAGCAGGGCCACAATAATAAGTATGACAATATTTAATACTACTTTTGCATGTTGAACACATTGACAAGAACATGCTTCTCCTCCTCCTGGGGCTTGTTTTACCTTAGAATTAGGACGGAATCGTCTAGGGAAAGAAAACACTTATGTAAGTAATTATTAATATATATTTATATTCTAAATATTTAGATATAAACACAGCCACAGCGTGTCTCAAGAAATTTATTAAGATTATTAATTAGTTTCTATTTATTTAATATGAAAATAAAAGATATTGTATGAAGTAAAATATTGAGCACAACATTCTTTAATTTATTTATTATATGACAAACTATTATTATAAAAAAGATTTTGAAAAAATTACAAAATAAATTTGAATGCATATCATTTAGTAGTGAGAAATAGTTTATGATTTTTGAAACAGAATAGTTATTATGCTTGATAATGATGTATTACATTATTAAAATATTAAGAAAGTTTACAATAAATTAAATAAGATTATAATGGTTAAAATAATTATAATAAAATTGTTATTTTTTTAAATAAAAAAAGTACACTGATTCATAACAAACAAAACTTACTAATACACCTTATCTTGCAGCCGAAGTTTATTACTTCAAATGTTTTCGGTCATGTTAAATGACTTTTCTCAAGAAAAAGAAAGCAAATAAAAGTTTTTTTAATTTTTTATGTTTTATTTGCTTTCTTTTTCTTGAGAAAGGTCCTTTCTATGAAACTAATATTTGTATAAATAAAAAGTTATCCATGTGTAATCATTGCATATGATAAACACTTTGCACTATTTAATCATTTCATTTGTAAAACTTATTTTATTAGCCATGTTAATTATCTATATACTATTTACAATATATTTAATGTTAGAAAAGCAAAATTAATTTTAAAAACTGTTTAAAATATTTTATGTATTTAATTTATCTAATTTTCTACAGTAATTATTTGATATTTGGTTATATTTTGATAAACATCTGTATTTAATATATTACTTGGAAACTGCTGTAAGAATTAATTAAAAGTTGGCAGAAAGTCAATTTACTATTTACATGGTTGTTTATGCATAGAAACAAGACAAGGTTTAAAACATGTGACAAAGGCTTTCTTTGTTGCATAACTACACTAATTTTAAATAACAGCTGTTTCACAAGTATTACAATCACTTTTAAAATATAATAAATCTTACCTTTTACATTTATATTTTTCAAAACTACATCAAAAACCTCGATTCAAATTAATTTTTATATATCAAATTTTTTTTAAAATATCTCATATATTTCAATACATAATACAACAATTTTAGCTATTGATTTTTCTAATTTATTTTATATGAAAAATTATCTGTAAGTTTAACATATAAAACTTAATTCTTTAATTTGAAGTGTGTCATTGATAAGCAGCTTTAGTGCTATTTAAATGCTAATGATTCAAACAGCACACAATATAATCAGTGATACAATTACCTTTTGTGTAAAATATGCCAAATTATTTTAGTAAACTTGGATGCAAATCATAGAATGATTTAAATTGAAATCAAAGTTAGATTTAATAAAAGCTTATCTTCTTATGTCATAAATAGTTTGGAGTTTTTATAAAATTTATGTTTTCACTATCTTATTTATGTAATAATTTAGATTTAGTAATTTTTTTTTGTTAATTTTTATGATAGGATTATATAAGATTTATTAATTTTAAAATTAATCTGATAGCAAAATAAGATTTTAAAGAAACTTTATTGAAGAAAACAAATGTTAAAATTAGCTCCATTTATAAGCAACACATTGGCTTCATTGACCTTCCACTCTTGGAAACTTCCTGAAAATTTTTTTCCTGTGAGCAAGAATATTGTTATGTCTCTGGATATTTTCAATAATTTAAAAATAATGTACTGTACATTCTGAAGATTCTTCATCTCTGTTAAGAGAAAAAGTTGCTTGGTAAAACAATCTTATGAATGTAGTAATCAATTACTACATAGGAGAGTAAGTACAGGAATATACCTTGAAAATAACTATCAATTAAATATCTTTTTCAATTTAATTTAAAATAGGTTAAACAATATTTTTTTCCTTTTAGAAGAGGAATAATAATATTATTAATTGAGATGGAAACAATGAAATATTTATATCAGTATTATAGTTTCTATTGGTACTACAATTTATTATAAAACAGTATGAAAGAATGTGACAGTTTGTCAAGGTACTTTATTATTTGAATATTCTGTTACAAGACAAATTGGAACTGAAATCTTTAAAATTTTGAAGATTTATTTAAAAGATAAAAAAAATATTCAGTCTACAATTTTCTTAAATTTAAAAAAAAGGTCTAATAACAAATTAAGTAAAAAAAATCAAACATATTATAAAATAAAATAATTGATAAACCAATAATTTATTGCTGCATACTAGTTAAAAGTATACTGATTTGTAGCAATATATTTCAGTTATAGTCATTTCAATTAATTTTTCCTTTCAAACAGATTAGGAAAAAAAGATAATCAATACAGAATTTCCATATAAAATGTATACGCGAGTAGTTCATTCCAATACATCCAAAGGTGAAAATAACAGTTTTATATTATATGAGATTGAGATATAAAACTAATCTGTTACTTTCACCTTTGAAAGTGCAATCATTTCCAAAATGAACCAGATGATCAAGTATTCATTTTGTCATCTATTTTCATTTTTAATAGACACTGTTAAAAATTGTAATTAAACTATTTTTTTGAAATCATGTAAATATTAAAGTACTAAGAAAAAGTACACATATTTAATGCCAGCCATTCTAGAATAGAATGGAAGGGACAATTTTAATACAATTTAGTTCTTCTCTGTTCGCTGAACAGGGAATTACTAATGTACTAATGTAGCTATATTCTCAACAATAGTCATTACTATCCTTGCATATATTATTTAGCACTTACAGAAAAATTAATAATAGTGCTTTGGTTCCAAAATTATTTGGTCAAATTTTCAAGCTTTAACAATAAAAAAGTATATTTTCATCTATATTGATGAATGCAAAACTATTCTTATAGAAAGATGAAAAAACATTTTTAAATTAACACAAAACAGAATTAAATATAGAAACAAAATAAATTATATTTTAATACAGGAACATTTTCAAATTTCCTAGGTCAACTTTAGATATTTTAAATATGATGATTTGGTAGAACTCTGATTATCCAAACCACCATTTGTCTCCTTTCTCTCTTTCACTGACATCACACTACAATTCTCTTACGTCATGCAACTTCATGATCAGTGACACCTATCTGCTATGACTGATCCAAGTAATTAGTATTATATTACTTGCACATTGCACATAAGTAAATATAGTATATGTACAATATTGTGTTTCCTATAATTTCATTTTTTGCACATTAATCCACTTATATGGATTTTGGATTATTTGGATCACCAACAAAATGAATTAGTTTGGATAATCAAAGTTCTATTGCAGCTTCAATGAAACAAGTTTTCTATAGGTCTATATACATATGTAGATATATTTTGAATTAATTTTGATACTTTTCTGTTAACAGGATACCAACTGATATATACAGCAATGGGTAAAATTCAAGCTCTAAATGAAGAGTTTTGCACCATCCCAGAATTGTTCACCCTCTGCAAGATATTTGCCTCCAAAGATCAGTTTTTAACATGTATCAGTACACTGTCTATTCTACATGCTTCACATGTAGTCATGCACTTTGGTGCTTGCTATGGCTCACACCTCAGTGCCTGGGTGGGGGTGAGTCCCCATACCCCCTTAAACTATATACATCAAGTACTCCATGAACAATCAAGTGAGCTATTCAAAGCTGGCAATGTTGCTTGGGATAAATAGTTAAATGCAATAGTCTTAGCAGAGCAATGTGAATTATGGTATTGTGCATTGAATTAAAGTTCAACTGGCATCCCATTAACAGAAAAAAAATCTTAATTTCCAGGGGCATGCCGTGACATTTGATGATAGGGAAGCTGTGTTTCTGTAAGAAGCCGACATCCAGGGGCAATCAGTCAGTTGTGCATCAGTGACTAGGGCCCATTCGTATCGTTTATTCGATAAGCCAGTAAAATCTGTAGACTTCTCTAAATGCATTTTTAATATCACAATTACATTCCGAATTGCTAGCCATGATATAAGGGCTACAATTAAAAATAAAATAATAAAAACTTACTTGGTGAAATAAAATATGTGGTGGATGTACTGGTACATACAAAATATTCTTCAATTATATGAATATACTTTTAAAGAAAATTATAATTAAATATAGCTTTGCAAAGAAACGTACATAAAAATATAAAATATTCTTTACTTTTTAAATCTTAAAACAATGCACTTAGTCAAATAGCTCCCTACGAGTGGCTAATGGATGGAATCGAAGATGGTTGCAGAGCGTGCATACACGCGGACTGCCAAATCCCCAGGGTACCGATACCGGTCAATGTCAAATACCTCTTTTGTCACATCATTAGTATATTACAAAGGATGTGACAGGGCTGTTGTAGATTTTAAACGTTTCTCACCATAGCTGTAAAAATCTAAATATGTTAAACTTAATAGTCATTTGTTTTCTAACTAATTCGTTTTAGGACCAGGTGTTGTCCAAGGAAATTTCCAAAATTTACAACTTTTTGGTCACTCTCGTTGAACTGGAAAAATTTCTGTCTTTATTATGTCTAATATTTCGAAGAAATCAGTCCTACTGTGCTCGGCTATAAATTGGTTCGTTTAAGCTTTTGTTTAAGTAATATTCCGGCTCTTTCATCAGGGTTTTGTTTATGTGCTCAATTCCCTAATCGCTTAATTATTTAACTACTTCTTAAGTAGAAATAAGTCGAAACCAGTTACTTTGTACTCGAATATTTGTAGTCTCGAGAAAAAAGTGGAAAGACAAATTTTTATGCCAAACGGATACATAAATCGTAAATTTAAGGAAAATAAATTCTAGAGCTTTTTCTGTAACTGGTGCATCTCTCTCATTCATTAAATTTAGTTGTAAATGACGCTGTCGAAGTAACAGTTAATTTTTTAACATTATACAAGAATTGTACATGTTTTTTTCTACATCCCCTTAAAGATGGGATATACGAAATTGTAATATCACTGATTTAACATTGAAATCCGTGAGTATTATAAAATCAGAGAGTGGAATAAAAATATCAAATATTTTAATGGATTTTTTTAAACTCCTGTCAACTATACAGAACTATTGTAAAAACATACCAGTAAATTCTTATCGGTTGGGTTAAGTTATAAATCTACTAGTTATTCACGTAATCGGCCAAATATCTAGCAGGCGGGCGGCTAACAGCCCAGAACCAGTCCCGGATAGAATTGGAAGCGTTATATGTGTAGCACCAACCCAAGGTCCTAGGCTTCCTCCGGCTAAACCAGGTGAGGTTGGTGCTCTGTAAAGCGCATGCGCAAATCTGGCTTTTTGGAATCTGACAATACAGAGATTCCACTCCGCCACTAATATTCGAATATACAATAGCAATCTTATTTTTTTTCACGTGTAGTATGTGGAAACACTATACCCA
>NW_019384438.1:144755-177710 GCF_000671375.1 Centruroides sculpturatus
AATAGAGAGGTTGAGGCGCACGTTTTAAACGTGTAAACGTGTACGTGTGACGTTCGGCGCCGCTTTCCCGTAAGCCTAAAAGTTTGACGATGGTGTATGGACTGTCGAGCGTGATTCCACCAACTATCCAAACACCATTGTCAAACTTTTAGGCTTACGGGAAAGCGGCGCCGAACGTCACACGTACACGTTTACACGTTTAAAACGTGCGCCTCAACCTCTCTTATAAGTTTAAAATGTGGAACATTATTGTAAAATAAACACAAATATTAAGATTAAAAAAGAAAATTCTAAAGTAGTAATATAACTCTTTCTAACCTGTTACCGGTGCGTCTACTAACTCTTAACGATCCAAAAAAAACGACCAAAACTAACGTTTTCGAACCCCTATAACGGTTCTTCTTCAGGCTTTCTTCAGGTTCTTCGAATCTCTGATGGAAATGCAGCTCGTACCAAACTTTAAATTAAGAGTTAGTAGACGCACCGGTAACAGGTTAGAAAGAGTTATATTACTATTCTCCGGTGTTGTGGTAAAGATGAGTAGTCTAAAGTAGTAAATTAGGAAAAGTAAATAACTACTGTTCTTTGTTAATATCAAAACTTGTAAACTAAAGACTAGTATCAGACATTGATTTTATCAAAACTATAGTTATAAAATTATTGGTAAGTGTTTGCAATGATATCAATAAAAATCAATTAATTTTCTAAAGAAAACATATGAAATTAGAGAAAAGCTAAATTTTATTTTGAATTATTGTGAAACCTTATAACCATACTAAAATTATTTGAATCTACAATGCAGTTTTTTGAAGTTTAAACGATTGTGTGGTATTTTAGTTTCCAGAATATTGTAAGGAAGACTGTTCAAAAATCTTATTCTTATTCTAATCAATGTAGAGTTATGAACTTAAATAATGTAATATATTACTAATTTTCATTTTTCAACTGTCAAATGTACAAATAAATAAAAAATACTTTGAATTTTGTTGCAATATAAGAATTCTTCCTACATCATTCCAAATCATTAAATAAATGTTTCTAAACTGAGAATTGTTAAGTATTTAATCAAAAAATTTATTTTGTTTAATAAAAATTGTTGATATGAAATAACCAGTGGCTTTATTTGTAAAATTTCAGCTCTGAATGAGGTGGTTGGGACCTTATCAGAGCTATAGACCATACCCACAAGACTAAAAATGTCAAAGGATAGTCTAAATGTGATCCCAAATGCAACCTATAAACATATGATAGACTTAATGAAGTATGCAACGCAACACTGATTGCACCCTGGGAATAGTTGGAGCATTTCTCATATTTTAAGCTTTTAGCTATCTTGAGTAAAGTGGAATACAGTTGATTTTATCATTGTTTTGAGAAACACCTCTGGATTTTTTCACTTTTAAATTTTACCCATTTTGAGTATCTTCAAAGTTTCAAATAGGCTGATTTCAGGAGGAGCTATATCTTATAAAGGGTCATGTGTAGACAGAACATTGATTCCTTTGACTTTTTTTACTTTTGTGGGCATGGTCTACAGCCATAAAAAATCCAACCACCTCATTCAGAGCTGCAATTTTATGTTGATTTAATTTATGTGTATTTATTTATATAGACATTGCAAAGTTTTGTAAACTTTTATAAAATGTTCCATGTCTCTCACTTTATGTATTTCCAAGTTTTGTTTTTTTAAATAAATCTTTTAAAAAGCTTTAATCATTATCTTCTAATTAATCTAGGTTTCAATATAAAAAACAAGCACAATGCATTTTTAAAATCTCTATAGCTTCCACCTGAAAAGCACACCCAATTTCATTACATTGCATACCGCTCTGTTTGTTATTGTATGTTCTGCAGAATATGTACAGCATAGTTAAAATTGATAAATAATGCAAACAGTAAACAGGAATTTTTCAAAGCGGTTTAGTATCTACTGCACGTAGACAGATGTTTCAAGAATATAAATGTGTTGATTTAACAACATAAAATTCATAATTCCACACATTTATATAAATATACACAATTCAAATATACTAGAAATCAACGAAACTCGGCACAATTCCGATTAATAAGATAAATCACTCAGTTAAGGAGCATTATCAAAACTTTTTTCCATTTATATGACCGGTTTAACCGTCTATTCCGTCAAATATTTCTTTGTATGTTACGAAATGGTTTTAAAATTATCTAAAATCATTTCATTTATAAAGGTTTGTCTTACCGAACCAAACATTTATCCCACTTATTTCTTCAAATTCACATTCTGTCATATTAAATTTTCTCAAGCTATTCTGATGGAAGTGTTCTTTTCAGTAAACAGATATGATTTTATGTGAAATTAATTCAAACATATTGTTTCTCAAGTAAAGTAAGACCAACCATAACAAATAAACGGCTGTATAGTAATACACTTATTTACCAAACTGATTTTTCTCCAGATTATTTCCATGGTTTCCCTCAATCTAAGCAATCACACTGTTTACCTTTCATTATTGTCTAAAATACTTCACTGTCAAATCATACAGTTTAAGAGATAACGCGAAGGTAAAGTTAAATTACCTAATAAATCGTGCTTTAAATTACCTAAATAACCGTATCCAATTTTTAAAATGACGACATTTAATTTAAAATATATTATTATAACACAAATATTATTAAATATAATAAGAAAAAAATTACGGACTAACTTTTTAAAACGAACTTTTCGTTTGGGTAGAGAAAATTGCGGGGAATCGGAATCGGATTCACTCTTAGTTAATTCTAACAGTTTAAGTCCATCGGCATGGTTCTGCATCTTCTCGCGTCATCAGTCAATATTCAAACGTTCGAAAACATCGAAACGAAAATCGCCATCTTTGTTTACTGTCGTCTCTACTGATGTCGTATAGACGCTTTCGACCAATAGCACAAATGTAGCCCAATTAAAAATAAAATAAAAATTCGACGAATCGAAAAAAATATATACGTCAAACATTTAAGCATTATTAAAAATTAAGTTTTTAAAACTATTTTAAAATTTAAATTATAAAAGAAGATTCTATTTAAAACAAAGTACAGCCGAGTTTATAAATACTGTACTTAATTCAAAATTACACTTTTTTTTTATTGGATATAATTTTTATTACGTCATTTTACACGAAATAAAAATCAAATAATACACAATCTGACAAAATGACGCAATAATATAATTACAATTACGTAATACGTGTATTAAAATGTAGGCTATATTTATTATAAAGCAATTTATTGTAATCGATCAATATTTTAAAATTGCATATTCGTTCTGCAATTAATTAATTCATTAATTACATTACTCGATTGAAATAAAATGCCTCGTCACCGTTTATAATTAAATTTAACCGCCGTTAATTAACAAGCGACGGCAATTTCATAACCACATAATAATAATAATACTAAAGTAATACGCGGAAGTTAACCTGATTTTGTTTACGCTATGTGTTAATGCACGTGTATTCCAATCAGCTGGTAAACGTTGTCCTTGAAGATGTCTCCGGGCATTATTATCATTTATATTCTAAGAATAATTAGTTTTAACTTGAATAGTAATCTGAGATCAAAATCAATTATTTATAAGAAATTTTTTCCAAAAAAATAAACTAATTTATTATTTTATATTATGAAATAATTTTTATGGATGTATGTCAATATAAAAGCTTATAAAATAGATGCGATCGCTGTTTATATATGAATTTTCCGTAAAAAGATAATTTAAAAATGTATATTTAAGTTTTCTATTTCTATGTTTGTAGCTTCTAAAACATGGCAGAAGCTTAAATATAAATTTTAAAATAACTTTTAATGCAAATTCACATTTTTCCCTCATTAAGAGAGGAAAAAAATATGGAAATTTTGTCATTATTGTTGTCAGAAGAGCGCTTTAGTTTGGTAAATTTCAAGTATTTTACATATTATTTATACTAATTATATAATTTTTGACTTACATAAATCAAAAATTATTCTCGAAATTTGCTATTAACCAACTTGTAATTGAGTATATTAAAATTATTATGACGAAATGGTGTTAAACTCCATTTAAAGAAAATAAGATTATTTTGTAGCACATTAATATATTATATGGAAAACTTTAATTTTTTAAAAATCTGATATGTTGATTAAAAAATAGTCAGTAACTTTTTTTATTAATTTGAGAAATGTTAATAAAAAAGTAAGTAATTTTATATGTATATATACACAGGAAAGATTAATTATAAGTAGAAAAATTAAACAGTATTATATAGATAAAAACATTGTTCGAATTATTTTATATGGGTCACAGACGAAATTAACCTTAAGCTCTACATAACTACATATTGCTGATTTAATAATCATGTCGTGCGAAGTATCAATTTAAACTAAATAGCTGTATAAGTTAAGCAAACTAGAGATAATATTCAATGTTCCCTTATATGGAAAAAAAATGAGTTTAGCTGTGTCTATCTAGGCGTAAACATCTGTACTCCCTTCTGGAATGTTCATTAAAAATTTATGCAAAATATAATTTCTTCCAGAAACAAATAATTGATACGATTTAAAAAGATCTCTTTGAAAAACTCTAATGGTTTATTTAATTTTTTATAATAGGTAAAATCTTAAAATGAGATTATTACCACGCTCATAAAACAAAGTCCAAATATAATAAAAATTAAACATAAAAAGTAAGGGGTAACTTGCCTTACAATTATTTTAATTTTTTAAAATTTAAATTATAAAAGAAGATTCTATTTAAAACAAAGTACAGCCGAGTTTATAAATACTGTACTTAATTCAAAATTACACTTTTTTTTTATTGGATATAATTTTTATTACGTCATTTTACACGAAATAAAAATCAAATAATACACAATCTGACAAAATGACGCAATAATATAATTACAATTACGTAATACGTGTATTAAAATGTAGGCTATATTTATTATAAAGCAATTTATTGTAATCGATCAATATTTTAAAATTGCATATTCGTTCTGCAATTAATTAATTCATTAATTACATTACTCGATTGAAATAAAATGCCTCGTCACCGTTTATAATTAAATTTAACCGCCGTTAATTAACAAGCGACGNTAATTTATTAAATATTTGATTATATATACAGAGTGTCCATCTATCCAGGAGCAAAAAAGTTTTCCAGCATTGGTTAAGTTAGGGTTTGGATTGCAGCGGATACAATACACCAGACATTACGTAACCGTGACAATCAATTATTCCGCTGTTATTTGCAACCAGCACAACATGCAGCGGATGCCGCATAGAGCTGTAGATCATACTGCCACAGTATGATATTAAATTTATAACATGACGAACCATAACTCCTTCAGCACATTTTAAGGACTAACGAGGCACTGTTTTTACGGAATGGAGTATAACTGTCACAATGTGCCCCATTAGGCAGAGCGGGCTCCACGAAGCACGCGACACAAAGTGCGTTTTAACCTAAACGTTTGGAGCGGAAGTTGGGAAGAAGTTTCTCGATCCCGTATTCATTGTATGAATAGTGACTGATATATGAATATCCTAAAAACGACGGTGGACGATTAGTTTGATGACGTGCCATTGGCGAAAATACAGCAGGTTTGATAAGAGCACATTGGCGTGCCATCAGATTTGCGTCAGTGGATTGTAGAACGGTTTGGCAACCTCTGGATAAAACAACACGATCCTGTTCCAAGGCTACTACGTTCCCTAGACTTGAAACCTGTGGAATTTTTCTTATGGATTCACCTAAGATTAGTTTACGATGTAGGTACTGTACATCTAAGAGCGCCGCGTGATGTTAGGAGACTGTGCGATAGGCCTGCGAAACGGTGCTAGTGCCATCCATAATGCTTTGCTCGATTGTCTACATCTTTGTATGCCGCTGAAGGCAGTCGTTTTGGACATGTTCTCTAACAAAATAAAGCCCACTTTTCATCTTTATCTTTTACAGTTAGAAATTATTTGTATGTTGTGCTAAATTGTCTTAAATTGATTCTCTTTGGTTATTTTATCATGCATGCACACGCGAAATGCCAGAAAGATATCTTTTGCCCCTGGATGGATGTTCGAGTGGCCACTCTGTATAGACGTTAGATGTAAACATAATTAAATATATAAATATAAATTTATAACCTTATATGGCGGCTACACGCAGAAACATATTAGTTATAATAATTATAATCAAACTATTTGAGAAATAACTGTTCAGATTTACCAGTTGAAATTATTGGCTATATTATACGTGCTGGATAATATAGCCATGATCATAGAGCTTATTTTCGCTAAGCTTGACGATTATCGCAACCTATCAGCCAATAGAATAGCAATGTTTGGTAAACGTCACCAATTAACGAGACATGTGCCGGATATACGCAACTAATCCAGCGACAAATCGGAAACTTCGTTGTAAAGAAGTGTTTTCGAAAATATGGCGAATAGCAAGGAGACTTCGTATAGAAAATGATTGCCTCTAAAGTAGTGATGAGCTAGCTTTTCTGGATGCGGGTCGCAAGTGGACTTCGTAGGGTTTCGGCGGACATTTTATTATTTATTTAGCATAATTTTGCTTAAATGTAAATTTAATGAGAGATATATTTAGATTTTACAACCACAGAACGATATTTTTAATACCGTATTATAAAGATATATAGTCCGATAATTTGGCACGATCCCCAGACTTGACATGTTCCTTGTATAAAAAGTAACGTCATCTCGTGTTTGTTGTCTAGTTGATAGTACAGTACATTTCATGCAATTTATCCTGAGTGTCTCTTCCTTAGGAGCTTGAGGGCACATTCATTATTTACGAACACAATAATAAAATTACGTTGCAAAGTCTCTGATGCTGCGAGTTGTTCATGACTGCTCTAAAGAATAGATGCTAATAACCGAAAACTGAAGAAATACTGTATTATCATAAAATATTAAATAAACAATGCTTCGGAAAAAATAACAAAAGAGATGAAAACTGTAAGTATTTTCGATAATAATACAGTGCCAGACAGATAATAATACGGTAGTAATGTGAGCAATTAAAATATTCAACTGTCTAGGAATTTACTGTGTTGGAACATGCTTTGCTGGACAAAAACGTACGGAGTAAATCAATCTTAAGACTACGATAAATCGATAAGAATACGGTAAAGGGGGATAATTTAGAGGGAATCGGTCTGGCTGTCTCATTGGTTTGTTAAAAATGTGTCTTGCTCTACCTTAATTGGTTTAGTGCGTTAGTACAGAGTAACCTGTTAATACAACGTTATACAAATAGTTAGGTTTTCCCGAATCGTGTCTCAATCGCATCGTCAATTATAGTTAGAACGATTAATACATTATAAGAAAGAAGATACGCTAGCATTGAAACCTGCATTTAGAGTTTATACAAAACGAGTAGTTATTTATTGTGAGATCATCACAATGCCGGGCTGTAATTTTTAATCATATTTTTAAAATTTATGTAAAATAAAATCGTACTGCCCGATTTTCTTACCAGCATAGAGGTATGAAGGAGTACATGTGGAGAGTTGATATTTGGCACAGAGTATTAGGTGCCCAAATCCAGACTCGTAGGTAGTCAGGGGACCGAGAATCGAGTCAAAATAAAATATAAAATGGCGATCCTCTTCTACAAACAAGCAAAACAGCCACTTCACTCCACCGAAGTCAGGGGAGAGTACTACCCACAGTCATTCTAAGAAGTGAACTCTGACCTTAGGACCGAACACGTAGTTTCTTCTATGTTAAATAAAATTTGTAATCTAATTTTGTAAATTTGGGAGTGCTTCAAATATGACGTTAAAACGGTTTTATGTCGTTACAAGTGGTTTTTTTAACATTATCTAATATACTAAAATCGTAGGACCGATAAAAATTTGACGTTATATTAGGGTTGTCGTTACATTCGATGACGTTATAATCGGGTTAAACTGTATATTGTTTGTGCAAAATAAAAAAATAATTTTGGACGATACAATAGCCACGATTATTTTTTTCAAAAACGGAAACTTTTCGTTACGCATCGACAAAAATTCAACCCGGGCCGACACGCAACGGAGAGAAATTTCGAAATTAGATAGGTTAATTTCATCGAAGATGCATCGTGGACGATCTCGTGGTCGTGGCCGGCGAAGTTTGAACGATCGCGCCCTAAAGCAGCGATATCAAAGAAGATAGGAGAATGAGAACGAGACCTGCCTTGAGCATCAAAGTGATTCCGTCTCCGAGACATAGTCGTGTCCCAAATACGGCTTTGCCGTTTTACTTGTTTAAAATATAATTATACTCTCGATCTCAAATTAGTAGTGTTTTGCCTCTGTACGTAATACTTTTCCTGTTAGCAAGCCCCTGTACATCGTACTATTTCTATTAGCAATAGAGTCATGCCGTCATCTATGTAAGTACATTTAAGGGGTAATTTTTGAATTGAAATAACGTGACTTTCGGTTTAGACTGGAAGTTCTCGTACAGTTAATCGGGACCTGTTGTTCCTAACCTTTCCATATCTAGTCTCGGCTTTCATCTATCTAATTCCGTTCTCGAGATAAGAAAAGATAGACTAATGAAAGTAGTAATTTATACAGTAGTTCTACAATTTTTTTCAAATTGCAGCCCAATATGCAAATGCATTTGTTTATTATTGATACAATATATAATATTATAAAACGATATTTTATTACATATTTTTTGGCTGCAATTTGAAACTTGTAGACCTATAAATTTCCACTATAATCCGTTTGTATGTCTGTTATTCTTTAATCTCTCGAACGGTGTTAGATAGATGAAAGTCAAGACAAGATATGGAAAGCGTAGGGACAAGAGGTCCCGATTAACTTATATACAAACTTCCGCTTTGGGCCGGAAGTCACGTTATTTCAATTCAAAGTTTTTCTCCTGAACGGAGTTAGATACGTGACCAGCATGATTTCATTGTCAACAGGTAGAGTATGATGCACAGGGACAAGACACTACTAAAATCAAGTGCATTGCGACGAAAAATTGCAGCTTGACATTGTGGCAATGTCATAATAAATACGTGGTAATTCCTCGTTTATAGTTATTCACTACATTAAGCATATTTTTATATATTTACATATTTTAAAATGTTTAGTTTTAGATGAAGCGGATAGAATCCTTGATTTAGGTTTCCAAACGACTATTAATGCAATTATTGAAAATCTTCCTATAGTGAGGCAGACACTTTTATTTTCAGCAACTCAAACAAAGTATGAATCGATTTAAACNATATATATAATAATTCCTGTAAAAAATTAGAAATTGTTTAATTATTTCTCCAAAATCACACGTTTTTATATATAATTTTAAAAAAATTTTTTTTCCTAATCTTGATACTGGAACTGATCATCTCAAAAATCCATCTTCGTTGCCAGCAATTTTATTCATTTTTAATTTAATTAAAAAAAACGAATTTGGAAATTAAAGAAAAAGAGAAATAAGGGAAGAAGACATGATCATTATTGAGGAGAAAAGACAGAAGTGAGGTGACTATGTAAAGAGAATAAAAGAAGAGGAAATATTAATGATAATTATGGATGAGAACTATAGAATAAAAGAAGAAAAGCAAACAAGGATAGAATGGAGGGAGAGAGATCAGGAGAGAATTAAGTGATAAGATGTAATGACTATAGAAGAATGTCAGTTAAGATTAAACGGCCTTTTTGTTTAAGGAGACCCTGAATAATGAGAAAATTTCGAGAGAAAAAAAATAATTTTTAAATAATTTCTTACCATCATTGGCAAAAGCAACCTACAATTTTGATTGAAAAATTTATTCGACTTTCCAACCACATATTTTTCTGTAGGGTACGATTTCCCTGCAACTTTCTGTTTTAACCCAGGAACTGTTCTGCAATTCAAATAACAATTTCATTTAATTATTATTACTAATTCGAGGGAATTAAAGATATTTTTTTATCCATTTAATACCTCATTAATTCTATTATTTCATTTGAAATTGTAGTTCGTTGTTCTTCTGCAATTGTATGCAATATCGTTGCATGTACGTAAGTATATATAGCAGGAGACCATCTACATTCTTTCCTTAATATTTCGGTGCATTTAGAAGCTTCGACCCATTCACATTTTGAACTGAATCAAAATTTTACTTATTCATTATATGTAATAATTAAATATAGAAAAAACTGAAAACTATAAGATGAAACAAACCAATAGCACCACATCATTTCCCAGTAACATAAATAGTGAAATTGTTTCCATAGTTTTTGAGAATCGATGGATTGCTTGTATATCCTTATCGACTAGAAATAAATATATTTTATAGACATTAGTTAATAATTAATGGAGATTTTAGTTTAAATATATTAAAGAAATACTTGAAGATTACATCATTAAATTTTCCTTGTATTTGTTTCACTCGTCCATAAAAGAATAAAAATAAGGCGCCCTGTAAATGTTAAAATCATAAAAAGATCACTATACAGAGTATAGATTATTATTTCATTAAAAATTCATTTTTCGCGTAATATATTTAATAATTAGAATTGTTTGAACACGTTTATCTACACCAAAACAATTTGAGATTCGAAATTTTCTCCAAAAATGTATTGCAGCTTGTTACATGAGGATGGTTTATTTATATGAGGCTCCGTAACCCACCCGCCATGATGTGGACGTGACCGAACTCACATGGGCTTTGAAAAAAAGGTTCTCTTGGTGCCTATAGGGCAGAAAGAGTAGAATAAAATAAAATAAGAATGTATTAATGTAAAATAAAAATAGGTTAGGACAGGTCAAAATTAACTTCGTATATATTCTTTATCTTTCTTTGTTCATGTGTTTAAACTTTTTTTTTCTTTTCGGCATAAAAATCAACTCGCTTGGCGAGTATTTTAAGCGTAGATTTTTAATATGATATAATATTGACAAGCACATTTTAATTTATACAGAGAACGCAGCATATGTAATAATTACAAGTCTCCTATAGGGGATAAGTGAAACGCTTTCTGTACTGTACATAATATTGAACCTCTTAGTGCTTTCACAAAGGAAAGAGGTTTTATGCTTTGACAATAAAACCTTGAAATGCAATATAAATTTATATGTACTGTATAAATGATTGTAGTTTGTTCTCTTACAATAGGCTGTTTATAGGCTGATTGGGCTGCAATTTTAAAGTTTCACAGTTATTTAATATAAATATAGAAATAAGAACAGTATAGAATCAGTAACATTACTTCTAATCGTGCAAAAAGCGTAGAATATCCGAATTACAATATAAAAGTTTTCATTTTCTGCGAATTATTTTATATAAAGAAAATATAAATATCGAATAAAGTACGGTTTCATTGCAATAGATTAATTCTGTTAAAAACAAGTTTTAAAATGATTTAATGCATTACGTTCATTGCAATTTTTCAAATTCGCCATTTTTCGAACCGAAAAAGACCTTGTAACTAGAATGAACGTCATCGTGAAAGGCATTTATTGACTACACTTCGATAAAAAAACTTTTTCCGCGTGTAAAAAGTAACTTGCTCTACTTGATTTTTCATTAGATTTCAGTAGAAACTTCAGAAAATATTGTTGTTTTCTGCTTCTGCCCTTATTTATGCTGTTTATACTAGAATAAATGCAGTACAAGTAAATCACCAAACATGTTTAAACCTCATTGAAACAGCATGAATTGTCACGTGTACTTTTCCCCTTCAATATATATATACATATATATATGTTCATATACTGTATAATATATATATATATATAATGAATATATATACATATATGCAAACATAGGCCTACATATAGTACATGAATGCATATTTTTTAATTTTCTACGCCGTGTTTTTATTCTGAGGTCGTTTTAGCGAATGTAATCAATTACTATATACGGATTGCAAATTGATAAAAAGGACGTTTGCATTTTGAAGCAATGACCACTTCTTGTTCCATTTTGTTTAAGCCGGAAAGTTTATAGAGTCCTGTGCAGTTCCGGATTTCACTGGTTTTAATGTATTATTAATTAGTAGAGGACGAAAGATAGGCCTATAGTATGGGACTGCGAGTCTAATCTGGATCTGTATAGATTATAAATTTCTAATTGACAATCGTTGCGGAATAGTTTTAGCATGAATTTGATTCTTCATTCAGTAAATTTATGGTTTTTAATTAATATTTAAAAGTATAAAAATGATTTTTTGCTATTCCTACATCTAAAAATTATATACCGGGTGATTTCAATTAAATTGTCTCTATTCAACGCTATTTAGAAGGATATTTAGCAGTTCAAATGCAAGTAAGTCTTGTATAGTGACATTTACATTTAAAAAAATTCGTACTAAAACTCGCTACTAAAGCATTTTTGACACTTACTAGTACGAATTTAATAAAATAGTTTTTCGAGAAACAATTGTCAGTTCATATTAAATCATATATTAAGAAGATCAGGATTATCACAATAGAAATATAAATTATAGTATCGGAAATAATTGCAAAATTTACTGATTTATATCACTATATCTTTATAAATTCTGAAAACGAAGCAAAAATACCAAATTATTTTAATTGGTGTTTTAATCGTTAAATCTCTCCTTAGGTTAATGTGCTTTTTTCAAATGAAGTATCTTTACTTTTGCTGTATAATAAACAAAATAATTATGTACTTATAAAAGTTCTCTATCATAATCCCTAATTCTCAACTAATTCAACATTTGGATATGTTTGGAATTAAATAAAGTTTATTTTATTACGGCATAATTAACTTTTTCCTTACAGGCAACTATTAGGCCTATATACCGTATGGCATTATCTGTGGATGAAAATAAATAAATAAATAAACACTACAACCATTATTATATATTGACAAACTGATATTGATATTCTATGGTATCGATAATCCTGAATACTGTATCTTGATACTAGAATATATAGATATTATATCATATCTTTAAATGATATTCTGTAACATTCATAATATTTATGAATACTACTCTTCTAGTTGATGTGACTTTTTCAGTTTACTGCACACTAATGCGTGCACACTGAACTGAAAAATAGCGAAAATATAATATATACGTACTGTGTATATTACATAATATATTTCATACTATGTAACAGCAAAATATAAGTTTTTCTAGAACAATTTTTGGTCCAAAAAATTGTTTTGTTTAATTTTAGACTCTTTCAGCCCTGTGGATATTAAGAGGCCTTTGTTTCATACTCATCATGGATTTGGCCAGGCATACAGTGGTTAGGACAAAACGGATAGCCTATAAAAATTTCTACGGATTCGAATCTGGATTCCAGTGCGACAAGTTCACGTTTTAGGCATCTCGGACATCCGCCCGTCGATAAAAATTATTTAAAAATTTAAACTATTTCTGTATTTTTAATATTACTGTCAGCTTACTAATGAAATAAGCGCAATTACTTACATTCGGATATCTAATTAACATATCTTCTAACATATCTTCTGATTGATTAATATCTCCATCCCCCATACCTGAAAAACGTTAAAATTTTATAAAATGCGCCTTTTTAATGTATAAATCGAAGCATTTTTAGCTTACCAAACACGTAAGAAATGACGGTATGATAAGCGACAAGAATTAACACAGCTAAAGGAGATCGAAGGCCGTTTGTCTCTTCATAACTTTCTTTAAGCTCCCTCAGACCTATATTCTGAAAATAAATTAAATTATAACATAAGAAAAAAGTAATTTGACAGAATTTTAAAATAAATAAATAACCTTATTTCCGGAAAAACCGATAAATTCTAACAATCGTAGTATCCTTGTCGGGAATTGAGAAATCATCTGAAATACAAATCTTCTCATTACTTTATCCTCAAATTATTAAATATTAAAAAAATAATAAAATATTTACTAAATTAAATGTTCCTATGCCCATTTTCACACCACTAGCGTAGTGTTGCCTATGCTTATTATTTTTCCAGTTTCTGTTTTCGAGTATATGCAAGCATTCTCTAAATTATAACGACGATTTCAGTCAAAAATAGATATTTATTATATATAAAATCGATTTTTTTTAAACTTACTTATATGATTGATAGCAGGTTCTAACTTTTAAGCCGCCTTTCACAAAGTTCATGAAGCTCTGGTCAGCAAGAAATGTTAATATGGCTGTTAACAATAAACATTCTGCGTAGCAAAGCTCGGCATGCACTTCTTCTACAGAAATTTAAAATAATTTGATTAAAATCATTTACAGAAATGCCGAAAATAAACGATGAATAACTGAAATTACCCTCTGTATACGAATTATAATCCACTTGACCTATCATTTTCGATACATACAGAACGGCACCTCTCTTCCTCTTTCTGTTGCAAACGTCAACTGCTTGATTTAATGCTTGCAAAGCTACATCTATATCAGCCTAAATGTTTATTTATATTATTCAAAAATTAATTTATTTTAAAAAATTATGATAAATTAAGCATTCATAAACACTTACAGGAGCGAGGGTGAGTACAGCTTGCATAAACAAAACTGTACCTTTCCCTAAAGAATGGTATATGCTTCGATTTGCGCTGTAAAAAATATAATTAGCAATACATTTAATAATAAATAATAGTTTTTTTAGTTTGATGCCTCTATACTGTATAACGATAATTTTCAGGTTCGTTGTACAGAATATCAATTCGAAATTTAAATTATTTGACAATATTTATAATAAATTTATGCATTATAAACAAATAAATTCAAGAGAAGCTTTAAAAATTAAAAATTAAATGTATATTCTACAACGTGTTCTATTTTATTTCACAAATTACTATGGTTTCATCAAATCCAAAGCTTGATTAAAATGATTTTTCAGAAATAGATCCAGAGCCACCACAGTTTCCTTTACAGAATCTTCCAAAGAAGGAACATGTTCTGTCTCTCTAAAAAGTAAAATAAAATAATTTTAGAATTAATTTGCTAGTTAGAGGACCGTCCGTTTATCACACGTACAGTTAAAGTGGTGCTCATTATCGTTGTATATGTGGGAGGTAAGGATAAAATACGAGACAAAATGTGTTATTCCCGAAAAATATTAGAACGCTTCAATATCAAGGACAAGCAGGGTATGTATTTTACTCTGCCAATGACAGAAATATTCGTATATTTAAAATGTGGAAAAAGAAAACGATACTTTATTGTAGGAACAGTTTTTAGAATAAAGGCCTCCTGTCGCTAGATGACAGTTGGAAAAAATCCGAGATAATCCCGGAAAACCGGGACATCTGACAACCCTATGACTAGGAAAGGAATCGAGGCATACTTTTTTTTAATGGTGTTATTAACATACGAATTTGCTTTTATAAGGATACTTACTAGCCATGTGAACCCAAAAAAACTGACGATGTAAGAGATCACGACAAGGAGACAGAATTTCTTTTGAGCGAAGCTCTTCATAAGTCAGAAAACGTTATGTCTGCGATCGAAGTTCAAAGCAATCGCATGACCATTAAATATGATTTTTTGCAAATATGTACAACTAAGCAAGGCCGAAGTCCTGACGAAGCCGGAATTTTAAAATTCGATCTATAGGCTGAGATATTCCAGATCATATTTCTCCATGTAAAATCTATTGACCGGTCCCGGTTGTAAGCTCGTCGCGTGCTATATTTCAATCGAGTTTACGATTGTTATTAATTTACATTGATCTCTACGACAACTTTTTATTTTGGTTTTTACGACGTGCATTTAACATGCACAATGTCGTGACGAAATTAATTTTTCAACCCTCGCTCGTGCGTCCTGCGACCGCAGATGTGCGTGTTTTAACCGGTGGCTGGAATTAGTAGGTTGCTGGCTGCACATATAGTTGTTTTGAACGTTTCTTGTAATTTTTGTCGACCATGACGATAGACATGTACGCGCCCCGTACTTGCGGGTTTTAAACTGCTTTAGACAGAACGTTAGTAGCATATCACCACATTTGTGTTTTTCTGTCAAGCCGAAACGGAAAAATCTACGCCGCGGAGCTCAGTTTCTTTTTCCTAAAATATATTAAAATAATTGACATGTTTGAAACGAGACAAGGGTAATAACTGTAACTATTTGTCTTAAAGGATATTTAAAGACAAAATTATTATTTAAAATAATACGTATCATTTTAATTGACTATCATTTAAAGACAAATATTCATAATTATTATCCTCGTTACGCTTCAAGCATATCAGTTATTTTAAATAAATAAATTTTCTGTTTCGTTGTCGTCATCCGTTACATTGCCAGTGTTTTATGGGGTTGATATAACCGTTTTTTGTGTTTTTTGATTGTTATAAAGGTTGCCGTTGTTCCTTGTCACCTCAAGCCTTTTACATTATATAAATAGTATTTCTAACACCATTTCGAACAAGAACGTTAACACCTATCAGAATAATATTCAAATGCAAATCGGACGATAGAAAACGTTAATAATACCTTATGGAAATAAAAATAAACTATTAATTTTTTAGTAAAACGTAGACAAACTTTGCAGTTTGTCATTGTTAGAAAATATTTGAAGAATTTTTTTAAAGTAATTTCTTCAATTGTTGCATATATAATTAAAGGGAGCATGCCAAAAGTTCACTTCAACAAGGAGGGAGAGAGTCAAAAGTGATTCAAAAACTGTACACGTGATTAATGGACGACCCCTTGAAAGAGTACAAAATAATAATTATAAGTAAACTTTAATAAAATAAAACAAACTTACTCTGGTAAATTTTCGCACGCATCTTCAAACATCTGAAAAAATAACATATTTATTTTTATATTCTCTCCAACAATATAAATTAAATAGCTGGAAAATTGAATTGATTTTTGAACTCAAATTATTGAAAACAATTAAAAATATGCGAATAGTTCAGAGTCGTAGAGAGAGAGAATTAGAGATTTGCGCAATAAAACCTGTTTAAAACGGAACCCGAATAAAACGGGAACCTACCAAACCGAAAAACATATTCGGTTTACACAGGTTTTACTGTACCTAGAGCATTAAATGAGGCACCTATGACTTGTATTAAATAGATTACCATTTTAAACAAAGGTTACCATGTTAAACAAATGTTAAGCTAATATTAATACTGAAAATATTAATAAATCTTTATTTTATTCATCATCGTTGCAAGCCGTGTAACACGCAAAAATATTAATATATAAATATATATTGCCCGAAGTGTCATAAATGAACGGCACACTTCTTACACAATTAAAAATAAATTCAACGAAGTGTTTTACGATTTTATTGATCTCAATATATCAAAAATAACCAGAGTTTACGATTTCAATTATTTAAAAAATGAAACAATAATTNTAGTACTTGTACTTTTATATATTATCTTGTTTATATTTATGTAAAATAATTTATGTTTTTATTAATCCATTTTCTTCTTGACATATGGTTTTATGAAGCATGGGATAACTTCCGCACTGTATTTTGGAAGTGGGATATGTGCATTCTCTCATCTGCTTAGAAGATAAATCCAGCATGGATGCCGAATTGGAAACTATTTTCAACTGTCGAAGAGCAGTGTGCACTCTGAAGTGGACAATTGTTTCGACTTGATATCCGTGATAATTATTTCTGAAAAAAGATTACCACTTGTAATAAGTATTTAACAAATATTCTATGTTAAATTTAGATAATTACATTGCTCTTTCCAAATATTCTTTCGATTCTTTGTAACAGCCTTGTTCCATTGCGAGTAATCCTAATTCTGTTGCTGCAAATGCAACTATGTGTAAGTCTTCGTGTACATTTTTATCTCTAGTAAAGAGAAAATGTATTATGAAATATTTTATACATATAAGAGGCATTAAATAAAATAATATATAAGATAATTTACAAATTGATAACATTCTTAAAGCATTCTTCTGCGAGTTTATATTTTCCAGAAAGTTTTAAACATGAACCATGCAGCAAAAGGAGTAAACAGTAATCTTCTACTTCTTTATCTGCTAGTGAATCTGAAATATAAAAAGTTGTGTAAAATCTGCATTAATCAAAAATATATATAATATTACGAAAATTATCATAGATGTAGACAATATTATATAATTTTGGATCCGGAGAGAAAAAACCTTGGAAGAAATTTTTTTTAAAAACTATAACTTGACATCTGAAATAAAACAGTAAAATGTTTTATTTATAAAGCATTTCAATTGTTTCATCTGAAGTAGAAAGTGAGGGAAACACTGATTATTTATCTCTTTGAGGCTTCTATTGTATCGTTAAAATATAGTTAAAAATTGTATTACATTAAACATTTTTTAAAACAAATTTTAAGTTTTCCTTAATACACAAGAAATTCAATGTAATGAGCAAATTTGTTACCTGAATTAAATGATGTTCTGGCCCTCTGTCTAAATTCAAATCATATTCAAATTCCTTATTAGAATAATATCGATTAGTTTAGCAAAATAGTTAACTTTTCCCGCCATAATTGATCTGTTTAAGTTCATATTTGAAATTTCAAAACTACTTTTAATACAGGTCTCGTTTGCAAGAATTGCAATTGCTAATGAAAAGATTTTTTTCCGATTTTTGACGTTCTTATCGTGCCAAGTAGATAAAAACACTGAACACAGGTCGCGGGTTCGCGCCTCACCAAAGAGCCTGTGGATTTTTCCGAGTTTTCTTTACGTATCAAATACCTAAACCAGTTTGTTTCTCATAAAGTCCTCCTGGGAGGCATACTCCTTGACAGATCGCCTAGTGTCGCGTTGCAGTACCCTATCAAATCAAACTTTGTGCTCATCCTGAATTTATCGAAACTCATTTATCAACTCTAAATCCTTACACTAACAAAAACTTTATATTGTTCTAAACTCAAACCACTGTTGATGCATTAAATTTTATAATTGTGATCAAAGACTAACGAGAAACAGCAGTTATCCCCGTTCAATATTTTGCTAAACTTCTTTCCCCACAACATACCACAGACATAATTTATGATATCTAATTAATACGTATCCAAATTATTAACATCTGGTAAAAGTTGATACTTTGTTATCATTATTATCCCCTTTGACCTTGGTAATTTGTACTGTACTTGCTGTTTTCTTTCGGAGACCATACCTGTAATCTGTCTTAAAATTAGATATTAAATTCTTCATTAAAATGTACACTTTTATTTGGAAAATTTTAAAAAATATCTGATTAATCAAAGCTAATATATAAAAAATAATTATAGCCTAATTAAAAATGAATCAAATGTTCATTTAATTAGACAATGCTTAGTCTATAAATAATGTTGATGATATTGTTCATAAATATAACGTAATGCAATTAATATTATTAGTCATATCAATTTTTAATTGTGCAGATCTGGAAAACAATTTTTTAGAGAAAGTATTTAGATAAAATTTATATGAAATAAATTTTTATTAAAAAATCTTTGACTAAAGCAACAACTCTCATGCTATGTTTTATAGTGGCATATTAGAGCCCAATCCATTATTAGAAACATAAAAATTTAATTATAGTTTCAAGATTTAAGTTTTATGTTAAATTACTTAACAACACGAATGTGTGGAGAGCATCAAATTTACAAATTTGGTCAGTGAATGATCTTACTGGACGAATTCATATCACGTGCCATCCTCAAACATCAATAACTCTAGACTAACACCAGAAATGAAGTAATTATACTATATTAAGATCATAAAATTAACTTATATAACACGCATAAAAATTTATATTAAAAACTCGATAAAAGCAAAAAATTAAAATGTATTTTGGTGTAGTACTAAATGAAATTATGAATTCATGATCTTTACAAGACTTTAAGTGCAAATTTAATCGTATTCAATCAAGAAGCACTTTAATTGAATAATGTATAACATTGTTACTATATTTTAAAGTTTATAATTTTCTAATAGATATAGGCTATTAGTTCATTCTTTATATCTAGATTCAATTTACCTTTGTTGGATTCCAAAGTTAACAGTGCTTTTTTTACAATAATAGAAATTTTATCCAAATAGATAGGAGATTTTGCTATCATTGGAAAATTATTCCATATATATAATAATTCCTGTAAAAAATTAGAAATTGTTTAATTATTTCTCCAAAATCACACGTTTTTATATATAATTTTAAAAAAATTTTTTTTCCTAATCTTGATACTGGAACTGATCATCTCAAAAATCCATCTTCGTTGCCAGCAATTTTATTCATTTTTAATTTAATTAAAAAAAACGAATTTGGAAATTAAAGAAAAAGAGAAATAAGGGAAGAAGACATGATCATTATTGAGGAGAAAAGACAGAAGTGAGGTGACTATGTAAAGAGAATAAAAGAAGAGGAAATATTAATGATAATTATGGATGAGAACTATAGAATAAAAGAAGAAAAGCAAACAAGGATAGAATGGAGGGAGAGAGATCAGGAGAGAATTAAGTGATAAGATGTAATGACTATAGAAGAATGTCAGTTAAGATTAAACGGCCTTTTTGTTTAAGGAGACCCTGAATAATGAGAAAATTTCGAGAGAAAAAAAATAATTTTTAAATAATTTCTTACCATCATTGGCAAAAGCAACCTACAATTTTGATTGAAAAATTTATTCGACTTTCCAACCACATATTTTTCTGTAGGGTACGATTTCCCTGCAACTTTCTGTTTTAACCCAGGAACTGTTCTGCAATTCAAATAACAATTTCATTTAATTATTATTACTAATTCGAGGGAATTAAAGATATTTTTTTATCCATTTAATACCTCATTAATTCTATTATTTCATTTGAAATTGTAGTTCGTTGTTCTTCTGCAATTGTATGCAATATCGTTGCATGTACGTAAGTATATATAGCAGGAGACCATCTACATTCTTTCCTTAATATTTCGGTGCATTTAGAAGCTTCGACCCATTCACATTTTGAACTGAATCAAAATTTTACTTATTCATTATATGTAATAATTAAATATAGAAAAAACTGAAAACTATAAGATGAAACAAACCAATAGCACCACATCATTTCCCAGTAACATAAATAGTGAAATTGTTTCCATAGTTTTTGAGAATCGATGGATTGCTTGTATATCCTTATCGACTAGAAATAAATATATTTTATAGACATTAGTTAATAATTAATGGAGATTTTAGTTTAAATATATTAAAGAAATACTTGAAGATTACATCATTAAATTTTCCTTGTATTTGTTTCACTCGTCCATAAAAGAATAAAAATAAGGCGCCCTGTAAATGTTAAAATCATAAAAAGATCACTATACAGAGTATAGATTATTATTTCATTAAAAATTCATTTTTCGCGTAATATATTTAATAATTAGAATTGTTTGAACACGTTTATCTACACCAAAACAATTTGAGATTCGAAATTTTCTCCAAAAATGTATTGCAGCTTGTTACATGAGGATGGTTTATTTATATGAGGCTCCGTAACCCACCCGCCATGATGTGGACGTGACCGAACTCACATGGGCTTTGAAAAAAAGGTTCTCTTGGTGCCTATAGGGCAGAAAGAGTAGAATAAAATAAAATAAGAATGTATTAATGTAAAATAAAAATAGGTTAGGACAGGTCAAAATTAACTTCGTATATATTCTTTATCTTTCTTTGTTCATGTGTTTAAACTTTTTTTTTCTTTTCGGCATAAAAATCAACTCGCTTGGCGAGTATTTTAAGCGTAGATTTTTAATATGATATAATATTGACAAGCACATTTTAATTTATACAGAGAACGCAGCATATGTAATAATTACAAGTCTCCTATAGGGGATAAGTGAAACGCTTTCTGTACTGTACATAATATTGAACCTCTTAGTGCTTTCACAAAGGAAAGAGGTTTTATGCTTTGACAATAAAACCTTGAAATGCAATATAAATTTATATGTACTGTATAAATGATTGTAGTTTGTTCTCTTACAATAGGCTGTTTATAGGCTGATTGGGCTGCAATTTTAAAGTTTCACAGTTATTTAATATAAATATAGAAATAAGAACAGTATAGAATCAGTAACATTACTTCTAATAGTGCAAAAAGCGTAGAATATCCGAATTACAATATAAAAGTTTTCATTTTCTGCGAATTATTTTATATAAAGAAAATATAAATATCGAATAAAGTACGGTTTCATTGCAATAGATTAATTCTGTTAAAAACAAGTTTTAAAATGATTTAATGCATTACGTTCATTGCAATTTTTCAAATTCGCCATTTTTCGAACCGAAAAAGACCTTGTAACTAGAATGAACGTCATCGTGAAAGGCATTTATTGACTACACTTCGATAAAAAAACTTTTTCCGCGTGTAAAAAGTAACTTGCTCTACTTGATTTTTCATTAGATTTCAGTAGAAACTTCAGAAAATATTGTTGTTTTCTGCTTCTGCCCTTATTTATGCTGTTTATACTAGAATAAATGCAGTACAAGTAAATCACCAAACATGTTTAAACCTCATTGAAACAGCATGAATTGTCACGTGTACTTTTCCCCTTCAATATATATATACATATATATATGTTCATATACTGTATAATATATATATATATATAATGAATATATATACATATATGCAAACATAGGCCTACATATAGTACATGAATGCATATTTTTTAATTTTCTACGCCGTGTTTTTATTCTGAGGTCGTTTTAGCGAATGTAATCAATTACTATATACGGATTGCAAATTGATAAAAAGGACGTTTGCATTTTGAAGCAATGACCACTTCTTGTTCCATTTTGTTTAAGCCGGAAAGTTTATAGAGTCCTGTGCAGTTCCGGATTTCACTGGTTTTAATGTATTATTAATTAGTAGAGGACGAAAGATAGGCCTATAGTATGGGACTGCGAGTCTAATCTGGATCTGTATAGATTATAAATTTCTAATTGACAATCGTTGCGGAATAGTTTTAGCATGAATTTGATTCTTCATTCAGTAAATTTATGGTTTTTAATTAATATTTAAAAGTATAAAAATGATTTTTTGCTATTCCTACATCTAAAAATTATATACCGGGTGATTTCAATTAAATTGTCTCTATTCAACGCTATTTAGAAGGATATTTAGCAGTTCAAATGCAAGTAAGTCTTGTATAGTGACATTTACATTTAAAAAAATTCGTACTAAAACTCGCTACTAAAGCATTTTTGACACTTACTAGTACGAATTTAATAAAATAGTTTTTCGAGAAACAATTGTCAGTTCATATTAAATCATATATTAAGAAGATCAGGATTATCACAATAGAAATATAAATTATAGTATCGGAAATAATTGCAAAATTTACTGATTTATATCACTATATCTTTATAAATTCTGAAAACGAAGCAAAAATACCAAATTATTTTAATTGGTGTTTTAATCGTTAAATCTCTCCTTAGGTTAATGTGCTTTTTTCAAATGAAGTATCTTTACTTTTGCTGTATAATAAACAAAATAATTATGTACTTATAAAAGTTCTCTATCATAATCCCTAATTCTCAACTAATTCAACATTTGGATATGTTTGGAATTAAATAAAGTTTATTTTATTACGGCATAATTAACTTTTTCCTTACAGGCAACTATTAGGCCTATATACCGTATGGCATTATCTGTGGATGAAAATAAATAAATAAATAAACACTACAACCATTATTATATATTGACAAACTGATATTGATATTCTATGGTATCGATAATCCTGAATACTGTATCTTGATACTAGAATATATAGATATTATATCATATCTTTAAATGATATTCTGTAACATTCATAATATTTATGAATACTACTCTTCTAGTTGATGTGACTTTTTCAGTTTACTGCACACTAATGCGTGCACACTGAACTGAAAAATAGCGAAAATATAATATATACGTACTGTGTATATTACATAATATATTTCATACTATGTAACAGCAAAATATAAGTTTTTCTAGAACAATTTTTGGTCCAAAAAATTGTTTTGTTTAATTTTAGACTCTTTCAGCCCTGTGGATATTAAGAGGCCTTTGTTTCATACTCATCATGGATTTGGCCAGGCATACAGTGGTTAGGACAAAACGGATAGCCTATAAAAATTTCTACGGATTCGAATCTGGATTCCAGTGCGACAAGTTCACGTTTTAGGCATCTCGGACATCCGCCCGTCGATAAAAATTATTTAAAAATTTAAACTATTTCTGTATTTTTAATATTACTGTCAGCTTACTAATGAAATAAGCGCAATTACTTACATTCGGATATCTAATTAACATATCTTCTAACATATCTTCTGATTGATTAATATCTCCATCCCCCATACCTGAAAAACGTTAAAATTTTATAAAATGCGCCTTTTTAATGTATAAATCGAAGCATTTTTAGCTTACCAAACACGTAAGAAATGACGGTATGATAAGCGACAAGAATTAACACAGCTAAAGGAGATCGAAGGCCGTTTGTCTCTTCATAACTTTCTTTAAGCTCCCTCAGACCTATATTCTGAAAATAAATTAAATTATAACATAAGAAAAAAGTAATTTGACAGAATTTTAAAATAAATAAATAACCTTATTTCCGGAAAAACCGATAAATTCTAACAATCGTAGTATCCTTGTCGGGAATTGAGAAATCATCTGAAATACAAATCTTCTCATTACTTTATCCTCAAATTATTAAATATTAAAAAAATAATAAAATATTTACTAAATTAAATGTTCCTATGCCCATTTTCACACCACTAGCGTAGTGTTGCCTATGCTTATTATTTTTCCAGTTTCTGTTTTCGAGTATATGCAAGCATTCTCTAAATTATAACGACGATTTCAGTCAAAAATAGATATTTATTATATATAAAATCGATTTTTTTTAAACTTACTTATATGATTGATAGCAGGTTCTAACTTTTAAGCCGCCTTTCACAAAGTTCATGAAGCTCTGGNAGGCTCAAAAAATTTCATAAAATTAATGTTTTATGTGGATTAATCTCACGAGCATAAATGATTTTTGAAGTCGAGATGCAATGATTTATATTAAAATTTCAAAATTTTATATTATTACAAGATGATGAACTTATATACTATTAAATCATAGATATACATAGAGTAGCATTGAATGCAACGTTATGATTGACCCATTACTGAAATTGTTTTCTTATAAAAATTCTTATACAATAGAAGAATAACTAAAAAAAGTTCTAAAAATCACGAGTAGTAATTTTATGATTTCCTTATGCCTATGATAGACTACATATTTACAAAGGTTCAAGGACCAATAAAATATAATATATCAAGCTCATATTTTCGAGATTTTTCTAAAGTTCGCTGCGAAAAATAATAATAAAGCAGTTTATAAATTCAAAACCAGTTATATTATAAAAAATTAATTTAAATAGTAAGCATATTCTTGGAAATAATTCTTTCAAAATAAATAATTTGAGGAATTTTTATGTTTTATTTAATTAATTTTTCTGAGGAATTAAATAAATTAGTAATGTTATTTACTCAAATTTAAATGATTCGTTAGTTAACTCCATGATGTTAAATCAGCTAAAAATATCAAGGTTAATAGACATGTTAGACGAGTATTTAGTATCGCTCTACATTGTATTTTTTGGCATCAATAAAATGAATTCTCTTAAAGTTGTATAACAATAATTAGATCCGAGAGCGATTTTTCAACCGTAAATGTCACGTGTTCATAAAAACTAATTGGATCAATTATGCCATTGATACATTCTCGGATATGTTCGTTTTTGTGGAGATAGTGCACACTTTTACGTCAATTTGACGTCAGTTTTTAAAGTTGCTCATTATAAACTGATGAGATTACGTTAAATTAACGTCATAGAGCACACTTTCTAAACGAAACGAGCAATGCTTTCTTCTTAAAGTTTTAAACTTACTTTGTAGGAATGATTTTACTCCTTTTTTACAAATGATTAGTAAAAATTTGAGATCCAAAACTCACCAAAGAAATTGCTTCGTTAAAAATTTATTGTCGGCTTTTAAATATAAGTATACATTACAATCGAACCTCTGAACAACGGCCACTGGCAAGAACATAAAAAAAATTCGGGGGAAGCCGATGTATATAAATTATTAGTTCGAAATAAACGTTCCTGAAAGAGTGGTCGTTGTTTAGAGGTGGCCGCTATCGGATGATCTGTATTACAAAATGCACTTTTTGCTTTAGCAATTTACTCTCAGAAAAACTTATTTTCCTAAATAAAATTTTTTTTATTTGATTCAAGTTATATAAATATATATAGCATAAATATATGATCGAAATATATCTGATATAAAATGCATCTTTATTTCCTCATTACATATCTGATAAGAGTTTTTAAAATTGGATAATCATATATTTTTTATTCTTTAGGTATTAATTAAAACTCTGACAGAGTTTTATATTTATATATTCAAAGAAGTATTAATTAAATGTTAAACTATGATGCAAGTTCATAGCGATATTCTATATGTAGTGAACTAAAACAAAATACAATAATAGGGTATCTGTATAAAACGGAAACTTGCCAAATCGGGAAATTCTGATCCGTGCCATAGCATTCCATTTTAAACATGTTTTACTGTATTAAGATAAATAATGCTACTTTTTATATTTTACAGAAAAATAAATTATTTACAGTAAAATATTGCATGAGAAATTGCATTAAAACTATAAAAAAATATAAAACACGGCAGTAAGCTATTGACATGAAAAAACCTGAATTACTCTTATAAAATTATTTAAAATAATTTTAAGTTTTGTATATATAATTTATATTCCATTACTCTTATATTCTGAATAATTAAATATTCATTTTGTCTTCCAGTAGGCAAAGCAAGATTTGTAGGCCTATTATTTACGTAACAATAGCACAAGTTACATCACTACATTTTTTGTGGCATGCATGCATGCATGTCAGGTATGCATATATCACAAAATGCCCATTTCCGGGATTCGTCTCTTATCATTTATCACTATAAAATCAAAAATATCTTATCTTTTTTACTTTGCACGCCTTGTTTAACAGAAATACAGTATATTACGAAAATTATAAATAGTCCAAACTAAAATATTTGTTTATAAAACATTCAAGTAATTCATAAAATTGTTAAAATTTTAAAATATTTCTAAATAAATAAATGCTTTATGATATTCTACATACATTCAATATTTTAATAATATAAGAAAAATCTATTGATGACATAAATAAATTCATTGAAATTTAATTAAAATAATATTTATGTATTCATATTTTTTATTTATAAACTGATAAATATAATAATTTAAAGCATAGAATTATATTAAATATCAGACTTTTTAAATTCTTTATGTCAAACAATCAAACTCTTTCTAGATATGTTAGACCTCTACATAACAATTAACTTTTATAAATACAGTATGTGTATATATCCTATGTATTATATAGTACATACACTTATATAAACGCTAAAAATATAATATCTAATATACTATATAATTAAATATTTACTATATTTATAACTAAATAATAGACTATATCCTATCATGGGAAGGGCTTGCAAGTTCTTCCCGTGACAGAACTTATTATTTTAATAACTCAATTATAAAAAATTTGTTTTTTTATGACTGTTTATTTGTTAAAGATTTGCATTTTGATAACGATTTTCCTTGTCGTTTTTATTATAAATATACAAATAAGTAAAACTGGTACGGAAATTCTCTTAAACACAATGGCTACTTTTTTAGATGTAGAAATTTGTATTTTTTTTTCTTTAATTGTAAAACCTGATGTGTCGATATCAATTTTATAAAACTGATCAGATGTTATTTTACTTTTTAAATTTCCTGCTTATTGGAATAATATAAATTTTAAATCGATATTATTTTTTACAGTGATCAAATTGACTTTCAATGTTGTCCATGTAGTGTGATAGGAGCTTTAACCTTGTGTAACTTCTTATACAACGTTAAAACAATTAAGAATTTGTAACGGTTTTATATTTAAATTAAAATTGATAAAAATATTAAATTTAATTTTATTAAAATTATTCTTTTTCGGGGAGGATATCGTCTCTCACACCCTTCCTACTCTATACTCTTACATGTACCGACTTCTTACTCTATGCATCTTGCCTACTATAGTAGGGAAGATGCACAATTTTATACAATATAATTAACATTACATCTGATGTTTTATATATTAAACGATGTAAAAATTATGTCAAAATAATCGAATGTTATTTTTATAGTAGAGATGATCCATTATTCCATGCTCGACCTACTACATGGATTTGTCCGTAATTTTTATACTTCAATAGTGCTAAAGGTGTCTTAAATAAATATATATAAACAGAGCAGAAAGTTTCTATAAATGATTAGATAAAGTTTATTAATTATTCTAAAAATTAATTCGAGCATTTAANAAAAAATTTGTTTTTTTATGACTGTTTATTTGTTAAAGATTTGCATTTTGATAACGATTTTCCTTGTCGTTTTTATTATAAATATACAAATAAGTAAAACTGGTACGGAAATTCTCTTAAACACAATGGCCACTTTTTTAGATGTAGAAATTTGTATTTTTTTTTCTTTAATTGTAAAACCTGATGTGTCGATATCAATTTTATAAAACTGATCAGATCTTATTTTACTTTTTAAATTTCCTGCTTATTGGAATAATATAAATTTTAAATCGATATTATTTTTTACAGTGATCAAATTGACTTTCAATGTTGTCCATGTAGTGTGATAGGAGCTTTAACCTTGTGTAACTTCTTATACAACGTTAAAACAATTAAGAATTTGTAACGGTTTTATATTTAAATTAAAATTGATAAAAATATTAAATTTAATTTTATTAAAATTATTCTTTTTCGGGGAGGATATCGTCTCTCACACCCTTCCTACTCTATACTCTTACATGTACCGACTTCTTACTCTATGCATCTTGCCTACTATAGTAGGGAAGATGCACAATTTTATACAATATAATTAACATTACATCTGATGTTTTATATATTAAACGATGTAAAAATTATGTCAAAATAATCGAATGTTATTTTTATAGTAGAGATGATCCATTATTCCATGCTCGACCTACTACATGGATTTGTCCGTAATTTTTATACTTCAATAGTGCTAAAGGTGTCTTAAATAAATATATATAAACAGAGCAGAAAGTTTCTATAAATGATTAGATAAAGTTTATTAATTATTCTAAAAATTAATTCGAGCATTTAATATATTTAATGATGTTATATTGGCTTTACTTCTGCTTTGTTTCATTTATTTACTTATTTTTGTCCGCAATTTAAATGTTAAAAAATGATTGTTGAATGGTTTTTATTACATTAATATAAATACAGTATATATTTTCAATCGCAGTGTTAGTAACCTGTCTAAAACGGCTTATTCAAATTCCCGTTTACACAGTTTAATTAAGGTACAGTATATTCATAATTATTGTTATTTTTAATTTTTAGTGGGTTCTATTATTATTGTTATTATACTGAAAACCTGTGTAAACCGGAATCGCAATTTATTGGATTTTTCTCATTTTTGCAGGTTTCCGGCTTATTCAGGTTCCGTTTTAAACAGGTTTCTTGTATACGGGAAGGTTTTCTCGTCTTATAAAATTCCCTCTATTATGTAAATAAATTAATAAAATAAATAAAAATACATATTCTACAATTAATTAATAAGCCTAATTAAAATAAAAATAAAAATTTTACAAAAAAGTATAATTTAATAAGTTACAGAATTAAATTTTAAAGACTTTTTTATACCAGAAAAAGCTATTCTAATTAACATAATTCTAATTTTAACTCGAGTAACAAGTTTAAGAAAACGTGGGAAAAGAGAAAGAGAATAAATCCTACTTTTGATCTTATCGAAATTAAAAGCGAGAAAGAAAAAAGTAATGAAAAGCATTTATTTATTTTTTTTCGCTCTTACACATGGCACTAATGACTATTCTTAAAAGGAACAGTGTTATAATATGGAATTTATTTCAAAGCAATAAATTTTTATCTATTTTTAAACAAGGAAATTATTTCAAAAAGTTTATTCTAAATTTATATATATATATATTTAAACCAACATTTTAATATTATTGTAACATTCTTTCTAATATAATAATATAATATTTAATTGAGGAAATATATGATCATTTACTGTAAACAATAAGTATTGTGTATGGCTGAACGAATTTAAAAAAATGAAAATTAATGATAAATACAACGCTAATATAATGTGTTTTTAATTATTTTATTTAAATATTATCTATTTTAATTACTTACTTGTCTAACCCGTCTTAAATCGTACTTTAAAATGGAGCATTAAATTGCTACATTTTATATAATTGTATCGTATTTATACTGATTTATAAAATTTATATATAAATTAAACTGTAAATTTTTTATTGTTATAAAGAAATAAAGTAAAAAATTTTATTACAATTTATCAAAAATAATTGTAAGAGGAGAGCAACTCCATAGAATCTATAAATATACCCCATTGTTGGGAATGTCACAAATGTGATTTTACTCTTTTGAGAGTAAAATATAACATTGAGACTATAACTTTTTATGAACGAGTCATTAAAATTTTACTACGAAGTAAAAAAAAAGAATGATCTATTTAAGTCACCTGAGAGAAAAGAAGCACCCATAAAACCTGCCTAGAATTTTCTGTTTAGAAAAGACAACTCGACCCTCTTTTATTTTCTATTCAAAGTGTTTAAAAAGTTAAGTTTGCAGCCCCCCTTTACAAAGAAAATGAACACTTATAAACCTAAATTTAGAATTTTTAGAAGATTTAAAAGTTAAACAACACCCTAAAAAAAAAAACAATGACTCTAAATAGGACGTGACGATTCGTCCGTAATTTATGATGTATCAGAAATTAGATTACTCATTTTTTAGCGATAATTGATGAAAGAGTTAAGATAATCTATCCTACGATCACTTAACACACGATCCTTTCGATAGAGATGCTTCTAACAGGAAAAACAAACTTCCTGAACATCTTCAATTAACAATCTACTCAAGTAGCTACATTACTAAATATAGGGCAATATTAATGTCCATAATTGAAATCGTGATTTGAATAAAATATTTAATTATTAATTAAGTTAACTGTAATCATGCAACCGTCATAAAATCGCATCCTTAAATGTAAATTTACAAGGCTAATTATTATTTAAACGGTATAAAAATTACTATATTAATTAATTAAGTAAGCTGGCCAAGGTTATAATAGTATAAACACCTATGATTAAGAAGAATGCATTGTTACCTCGTTCTCTTCAAGATCCATCTCTAGAAATTTGATTTGGGAAAGATGCAACTGCTACTGTCTTTGCTTCTGCAGTTCTTCTATGGTAGTTTGTAGGTCAATAGAAAATCGGAGGTGTTTGACACTACGTACGCTGCGCACGCAACTAGGAAGATCTGACATAAGCCGAGACAGGGTCACGTGTATAAACAAGAATTGAAGTCTATGATTTCATTTCCGTGTTTAAATAAGGAATCGAAACGATCTTCTACACAATACTAACAGATGGATGGATGGATACAAATTGACATAGGCTTTACTACTACACGTTGACTTTATTGTCTAATTCAACCGAAGTTAAGAGGTATACTTTTGTTGGGAACCCACCCGTGTAGCTTTAAAATAGATTAATATAAATAACCGAAAATCACAGATGCTTATACTGTTCATGCCCGATGATTTTATAAAGATAGAAACGTTCCTGCGAATGGACGGTATTTCGTTATCAAGGTAAATTAATCTAACAGATTAGAGGATTTATAAATTAAAAAATGTTGCAGGGAAAAATATTTTAATTTGGAATGACACCACCTCCCAACAACGGCAATCTGTATACGGCGGACATTTTTTAAATGCATACAAAATAACCATTCTTTTATGTTCCCAGTGACCATTCAGGTGTTTAACTATGGCTAGATTTTTTTTTCTTTGTTTTACGCCATACATATGAGATTGTTGTAATATTAAACATCTAAAATAAAAAATAAAACAAGTTTTTCATTAATAAGTTATGTCGATTTATGTTTTTAATTTGACTTTTCTCACGTTCTAACTATTGAATATACTGTCAAACTTTCTGAAACTGGCATTAAGTCGAGTATGGCGTTAAATTGAAATATCTCAAACAACAAGAATGATATATAGTAATGAGATTTACACAAAAGTTTAGGTGTGATAGTCAATAAGTCACATGAAATTTTGGACGCGCTAAATCGCGGTCTGATTAATTTATCATCATTGAATTTACGTTAAAGCAATATTAAGTTAATATTGCTTTAACGTAAATTTACTTAAATTGATTATAATTTATTCAGTGTATCTATTTTATAGTAATTAAAATGCATAAAATAATGTGAAAACTGAAACGGTTGATTGCCTTATTATGCAAATTTCTTTTTATAATAGGAGGAAAGTGGAATAGACAATGGCGCTTAAATTGCGCCATTGTCTATTTCACTTTCCTCACACTTTAAATTCATACTTAAATAATCGATTGAAACAAATGTGTGGTTATTTAAAATTTTTATATTACATTTTTTTACATGGGAAATTTATAATGGTATTTTCCTTGTATTGATATTTTTAAAATTATAATCGATATTAGATTATAAAGATTTAGTTGAGTCTCTAAATTGATCGCTGTTTTCCATTAGTTTCTGTTTTGTGCATTTATCCACATTCAGTAGCGTAACAAGGGAGTGGTCCAAAAGGCCCGAATCCACTACCTTTACAAATAAATAAGTACAGTACTGTACATGAAAATGAATGTGACGAATGCGCTTACCGTATTTACAATATCTAAGAGTTTCATCTACAGTGATTCAAGAGTGAAAGTAAGTTTGCACGTCCTAATTCGGACCCCCCACCATAATATTGCTACTTTCTACATTTTATAGAATCTAGGAAAGGTAATTTTGAAGAGCAAGGATTTATTCAGGTAATTCGGGATCTTCCTCTTTGCGTTCTTCCACCCATTTTTTATGATAATGATAAAATTTATTTTAAACACAAACATACATTTAATA